>NW_009598576.1:0-76007 GCF_000690535.1 Cariama cristata | reverse complement strand
CTAGCTGCCAAAATTTAAGGGAGAGAACTGGGTCTAAGTCGTAACTGTTCCCCAGGCACAGGTCTCTTCTCTGACATTTTGCCTTTTTTTCCTTTAATTTGTTCATCCTTTCCATTCTTGTGCGGTGTTGTTTGTTTCTCATTTTGCATCTCTGTAGTACTATGTGAGCTGGTCTTGCAGTAGACAGGAGAAGAAACCTAGGAATCTGTAAGGTAAAGGGAGCTGGCTGCTAAATGGATGTTCTTTTTTCTGTGACTTTTACTCTGCTCCAGCAGCGTAGAGCACTCCTGAGCAAACCAAACAAGGCAGCTGTTTCTGTGCTTCTTTCTTTCCTCATCTGATTTATCTCCCATTCCCTCTTCTTGCCCTAAATTCTCCAGGAGGAATCATGAGCAGGAAAACAGCGGTTGCCACTTTGGCTAGAAGAGCTGCTGGCCACATGGCACCAGTGGCCCTTTCTAGTCTGTTGTTTCAAGTGCAGCCTTGCAGAGCTTCTGCTCTGTAATTCCCTTCTGTTTAATATCCCAGGGTACCTAAAGAAAAAAGAGGGAGAGAAGAATTATTAAGACGCCTTTGAGTTGCATTTTCAGAATGTTGGTCATGTTTAACAGGTAGCTAAACCATCCTACATTTAACAGAGATCTTTTTCTATAAGGCATGGTGCACAAATGAGAAAGAAAAAAAAACCCAAACTGAATCAGAAGTTTTCAACTGTGACAATAATTCTGCTGTAGTGAAACCTGAATGAGCAATATGCAAGGCAAGAGAAATCTCTCCAGGGGAGTCTTTGCAGAGGTGAAGATAAATTATATGCAATTCAAGTACCCTGGAGTATCCTAAATGGTAGATAGTAAATGAGCTGTGCTTAAATGAGAGTAACTCATGTCAACTAGATTATTATACTGAATTGTGGATACTGTTACTAAGTTGCTAGTAGTGTACACTCAAAACTAGTAAACAAATCACACTAACAAGTTAGTAATTCAGGAAGAGAACTAGTAAACAAATCACACTAACAAGTTACTAATTCAGGAAGAACAATCTGTCATGTTAAGCTGATGCAGCTAGGTCCTGGGGGAAGTCATGAGCTGGGTCTGAAACTGCTTGTCCCCAAAAAATAGGAGCAAGTACCAAAAAGCTGAGTACAGAGGTAGCGCTGCTGGTACATGCTTCCATGCTGCCGTGCAGGCTGTTTGGGGTAGGCAGGTGCCCATGCCGCCAGCACCTGAGTGAAAAGATGTATAAAATTAAAAAGAGAAAAATGAGTCTATGCTTTACGTTTTGGTTGCTTTTAAAGACTCCAGCTTGCTAGTGAGGCAGCTGGCAGCATTTGGCAGGGAAGAGACCTGGCACCCACTTAAAGAAAGAAGGGAAAATGGTAAAAACACCAATGTTAGGGTACATAGACTTCACAGAAAAATGTTGCTGTGGCAGAGGCGGCCGGCCAGGGTTCAGCTGAGCTGCTGGTAGCTGGGGTGAGGAGCAGTGTCACTCCACCGCACAGGAGGGGCTTCAGTGCTGTCTCTCCTGACTTCACTGACAGGAACGATGATCCAGTAGCAAATATTGAGACAAAATGTGCGGAACTGGCCAAAGATTAGAAATAATTTGCCACTGTTTGATGCCAGTGATCACAGTAATGAGTTTTATCAGTCATCAAAGAGTACTTTTCAAATGCACCAGCCATTGTGGTCATAGGGAACAAGTAACAACTTAATACAAATAAATGGCTCTGTTCCTCACCTTAAATAAACGTATGATTTCCTGTTACATCATCAAACAATTGCAAATCACATAAGAAGAATAAATCTCAAAGTATAATGAAAAATAAGCAAATATAAACTTATCACAAAACCATTAATAACTTAAAAACCCATGATCAGCCAATACACCTTCTAAATGTGTTTGTCAGCACATTTCTTACATGAAAAGACTTGAAAATCATAATTAAATCCTAAATATCACTAGGAACTGTCTGGAAATTCCATTTTGCTTAGCTTGATACCAGTCTTGCTTTCCTCTTGGATCACTCTGAGGTGAGAAGAGTTAGATATTGCTCTGGTATTACTGATAGCTCTGTTTTCCCCTATAAAATTCATTGGCTGGCTAAATATTTTTGGAAATTATTCAGTACTTTTAAAAGAAAAAATGTAATGGATTTTTTTGTGTTGATGTATGAAGTTTTTCATTGTATCAGTTTAGACATGTCCCAAAGCATCCCAAAGTTAATGGGAATTGATGGAAAAACTTCATCCTTTTTATGTTATTGTTGTTTTATATATGTATGAATCGTGTTTACAGAAGCCCAATGTAACCCATGAAGCAGCTGCATACTTATTTGCACAAGCAGATTACAAAATAAAGTGTCTTTTTGTTATGTGTTTGTACCATTCCCAGCAGAGAAAGACCAAGATTTGTGCCTGGGACTGTTAGGTACCAGAGCAATGCAGATACAGAACAATAAAAAATTAATCAGATTTTGGAGAATGCAGTGAGTACAGGACAAGTCCAACACTTCAATGCTTGTTGAATATTTTATATTCTGTGCTGTTTTAAAAAAAAACTATCACCACTGATTTACGCCTCCTCGTTCGGTTTATCTATATGCATCAAGTTTATGGCTGTTGCCCCGCTCTTAAGAATATAATTTTAAAAAGCAAAAGGCAAATTTACAAATAATAACTTCTTATTGCTATCTCCAGTAGGAAGACACTTGGGCAAGTGCTCCAGGGTTTAGGAAAATTCTTCTCCCGAAAACCTTTCAGACAGCACCGGGGGAAGAGGGCTTCGCTGAGGAGCCCCCGTCGCTGGCAGCTCTCGCAGGGCTGCGAGGCGGGCTCTGAGGCTTCAGCTGAGGCCTGCAGGCCTCAGCGCGTACGGTTAACTTCCCATTGCTGTTTTGGGGGACCTTATTAAACCTTTCTACTTGTTTTCAGGGGAATTTGTGAGGATTTAGCAGTGGATTTAGTAGAGGATTTAGCTAAAACAGAGAATCCCCACAAACACTTTACAAGACAATCAGCAGCCGGTACTGCGCTTCCTTGTTTGCTTCTGCCGCCTGCCAAGGTGCTCTGAGCAAAGGTGTTTCTACCTCACAGGGATTAGTTTTGACTGCTTTGGCCATATTTACTGAGGAACTGCTTTGTTGCCTGGAGAGGGGAAGGCTTTGTGTGGCTTTGGTCGAGCGGTGCAGTCCAGGAAGGACCGCAGGGCTCAGGGCTGGGGGCGAGAGCTCCTGTTTACTCACGAATTCCCTGGCAATCTACAACAATGAGAAAGCAAACATTGAAAAGGTTCATGACAGGGCAAGTTTTACTGTTCAGTTTGTTATCCAAACTAAAGTCAGCTACCAGCCTAGGCAGTGTTAACCTTTGTAAACAAATTATTTCTTACCTATGAAACCTCATATAATAAGAATACACCCCCCCATGCATTTCTGAGATTATGATATATTAAACTGATGAAGAAAATCAACTATGATGGACAGTTATTAGAATTTCTTTTTATTTTTAATGGGATAAAAGCTGACATTGTCAAGTTGGTGACTCAGAGACCTCCTTATCAGTGTCAAAGTTGGAATATCTTTTCCTTGCTGATGATGTCAGGGAGGTTTCCTCACAAAATCTGGTTCTTCATAAGTCTTTACCTGCTATGTAGTGGTGTGGTGCCTAAAGCAAAGTATGTGTTTGGAGGGACTCTTGGCAAATGTCGCCTGTTTCCAGATCCCACCATTCTTAGTCTTCAGATTATTTCCTTCATTTGTATTTTGGAGAAAGCACAACATGGACTCTCCATGCGCCTGGTGAAAACATAATGTCAGTGGGACAGGCCACCAACAGCCTTTGTATTGTCCCTTACTACTGAGAGCAACCTTCATGCTGGCAACTGGTAACTGCTCAGCATTTGAACTTTGTGCCCTATGAATAGCTAAGTGATTTTTGTGGGTATGTCTTGTTTCCTAGGTTTTAAAAAAAAAAGTCAAGCAAAAAATACCCAACCAACTTGCATATAGTGTTATACTCAGAAAAATCACTGGCAGGTTGGAACTTTTAGCTCCACTTGAGTTTGACCCGAAGTGAGGATCTGTAGGAGAAGCAAATTATTATATCCTGTGCAACACCAGGATAACCCAATATTGCTGTTGACAGCAGAGGAACGAGGAGACTCAGGAATTTAGTGTTCCCTCTTAGGCTTTGTGGGGAATTGCAATATAGGGTCATGGGCTCTAGTCTTTTCTATAAATGTGATTTCTTAGGCCATCCTTCCTGATTTGTCCTTGTCCAGTCCTCTATCTTCACTACACCTGCTTTTTTTTTTTTTTTTTTTCCATTCCTATTGAAGATCCATTCTGTAGGGTTCTTATTTTAGCATACAAGTATCAGCCCAGGCAGTCTGGACTTCTGTTGTTTTAGAATTGTAGATTTCCAAAATGTTTCCAGTGGAACTGTAGATTACTCTAAAGGGAGTCTGAGTCTGCAAACAACATAATGTTTCCTAGCTACACATGATGGATCTGTCAAAGCAGGTATCGAACCTGGTAGGGGGTGTAGACATCTTACGCAAGCAGCTTACATTAAAGTAGGAAGAAGGCATTAAATCATTTTCTTGTGAGTGAATGAAGTTCTTGGAGACTCTGCATTTCTCAAAAAGTGCAAATAAACTACTTTTGAATCCTCCTACAGCAGACAAGATGGAGGAGCTCGCTAGCTTCAGCTGCTGAAATATATTCCTCCCCCCAATTTTTTAAGGTAAGTAGCAAATGCGTGACTCCTGCCTCGGAAAGACCGGAGCCAAGTGCCTGAAGAGGGGAAGCAGAATGTTTGTGTTGCGCAGCTGTCTCAGCCATACCAGTCTCAGGTAGAAGGGATGCAAGCTCTCGCAATGTTATTCTATCTTTTCGTAACAAACATTCTGCTGAGCTACTTAAACATCAGGCAGTTTTCTAGTGATGTTTTTGGTTTTTTCACATGCCATTTGTTTTCTCCTGTTTCCTCCTGTTATCTCCATTCCCTGCTTCCTGCAGTCATCTTTGGACATTAAGCACTTTCTCTGAATCTAAAGGCTGAAGATTTAGCTGAAAGACAAAGTCAGGACACTTTGGCAAATGCTTCTAGTGGTAAATGGGTTTTGTTTTCTGTTGTAATGGAGTCTTGCATCTGTTCCTGTTTGAGACTTTAGGATTTAATAGTGAGAGAGCAGGCAGTACATCTAAGCCATTTTAGCTGGCAGAAATATTGTGATTTTATAGGTTTTTTGTGTTGCATGTACCCTAACAGTATTTTTTTAATATATATATATGTATGTTTTACAGTTTCTGAAGTCAGAAGATACTCTACATTCAGCCTAGGCTAAAAATAGAATCCCTTGGATGAAAAAAAAAAGGGGGGAAAGAAGACAAACCACAGGATTTACTATGTCAGTATGACACATTTGTTCATAGTGGTTTTTATTGCACATTCCTAACATGGATTTCGGAAAGCAGGGCATGGAAGCAGATGCTTTGAAGGAGGAAGACCATATGTCACAGCAGACTGCCAGTGGTCTGGTAAGCATGGTGCCATCTTCCAATACAATAATTGAGAAGGTCATACCTGCCTTATCCCCGGGTTGGGCTGACAATAGGAGTGAGTCCTCCCGCAAGCAGTGTCCACTTTCATACAGTTCAGAAGCCAGTGATGTGATGGGCAACAGTAATGTCTCAACAGATAACCCGGGCCACAACCAAGCTTTTCAGCATACGAGGCAATTATATTATTTGGCCAGCTCTGATTTTTTTCCTCAAAAGTTTGCTTCCAGTGTAACCCAGGCTGGAATCCGTGATACAAGTGACACCTTGGAAATTTTCACTCCTCCTCTGCTCCCCGCCTCAGAGCCTGGGATGAACCATTGTGCTCCCGCCTACAAGAACACAGAGCAGGTTAGTTTGCTTTAAATAATCACTGAATTTATAACTGCATATTATACATTTCTGATAGTTGCATAGCCTCTTCAGGAAGAAAAGACCGGTAACTTTTCTGTCTGTCTATAGGTAGGAAGCTTTACTGGCAAGCACTGGGAAGTGCATCATAACCCTGTGTCTGATGCTGCTGTTCTAATGCATCCATGCAATAAAATGCTTTTCCCAAGAGATAATTAATCAATTTTTCTCTCGTTCTTCTTGTTCAATAGTTATCGCTATCTCCCTTGCTCTAGTAAGAGGTTGCATGTTCTGGCTCCACGTTCTCATGTGTGTAATTGTTGTGGGGCATGTTCATGTTCTTGTTTCCATATGGTTTTCTATCAGTCCTCTTCTCATGCTCCATCTCCTTTTTTATCTTTTTTTCCATTTCTGACTTTTTCCTCTTCTTAGTTTTGACAAAGTGATGGACAGGAGTAACTCCACAGTATCTCTTCCACTGAGTGCTCTATGTGCTTCTCATAACATAGCAAACAATACAGTGCTTTAGTTGCATATTTGAAGAAACTCTTATGTATCCAATACAATTGAATTTATTATTCAGGATGTGTTCATGCTGACACTTCTCAACACTTTCTCCACTAGAAGTCTGTCATCATTTTAACATTTTTTGGTGATGTCAAAATCAGAAGTACTTGTGCTAACAAAACTGCATTGTTTGCCTCTTGCCTTAAGCCCACCTATCCTCAGGGCTTCTTTCCTTCACAATGTTGGTACCACCTCTGGACAAGAGACAGGAGCTGGAAAAACCATTGTTCTTCAGTCACATGTCAGGAAGTTTGGAGCTGGGTTGTGTCAGTGCAGTGGCTCCTTGACCATCTAAATTTCCTGTGGCTGAGGACTGCTAAATGGAATCTTGAGGATATCCTAGGGTCCAGTTCCCCACTGCCCTACTCAAGGGGATCCTCAAGAGCCAGTCAGGAGTCTTCACCACCTTCAGCTCTCAGTCTAATCAAGACTTTAGTACTTTACATATAGGGACAGGAAATTTGTTATTCCTTGGTTGTTTGGAAAGTATTAATGTAGGTAAAGCTGCAGTTGAAGACAACTTCTTGTGAGTCCTGGGAGTCTGCTACTGCCTTTCTTAGATGACACAAACCAGATCATTAAGTTTGATGACCAGAATGCATCCTGTGATATCCTAAACTATCAACAGTTGGTCATAAAAGCAGATACTGGGTCTTGGGCATTCTTTGTTCTTTCGTGGCTTCTGGCATTTGACTATGTGAGTTACTCAAAATGTTCTCAAAGATTATGGTACAGAAAAAGTGAACTTGGGGTTTGCTTTGTTACATGGTGCTTCTTGAGTGATACCAGACAGAGGGGCAGTAGAGTGAAAAATGATACTTCCAGGCAGACTGCTGGGAAGGTCCAGGCACAGCAACAACATGAGGGTATCTTCACGCTGTAAGTTGTAGATCTGGAACAGATCTAGTACTTCACGATAAATAAATAAAAAAGGGAAAAAAAAAAAAAGACCTATCTCTTGCACTACTGATTTCTGATAGTTCTTCCCAGTGGACAGGACAGAAGAAACAGATGAGTGGGAGAAGAAGTCAAATAAAGATAAACTGAGAAAGTCAGAAGGCCAAGACAAGTTGGATAGGTGTGTAGCTACAGGGAGGCAAGGGGGAGTGCCTGGACTGCAGAGGGACTGCTGAAACAGTGGCAGCAATTTAGTCAGAGACAGAGTCAGTCCTTTCTCTGTGTTAGTGGAGATTTCTGAGGAGGCAAAGACTGGACACATTCTTCTATCCTTTCATCCCTAATTCCAGACTGTGCTCATATTTCCTCCTAATTGCATCTGTGCTCTGTGGATACTGACTTTTGAAAGCTGCTTCTCATCGACGGTACTGATAATTTCCATTTATCAGATAGTTCAACAAACAATGAAATGTTGGACCCAGGCACACTTTGAAGTTTTACAGTGAAACCTGATGTGAGGGTATCATCTGCTCTGATGCTGTTCTAACACCTTCTTGGTGCGCAACACAGATGAACACTTCTCTCCCTTTTGTGCTTTAGCCTCTGTGGGAAGGAAATCCCAGCACACAGACCAGAAGAAAATGCTGGCTGATGTGAGGCTGAGTAGCAAAACCTAGCAAGGCACATACTGTCTGCTCAGTGTCAGTGTACCCTCTGAGTTGTAAAATAGCAAAAGAGTTTTAAATACAAATGTCAACATTCTTTATTAAAAGTAATACACGCTCTAAGAAATACCTACCCCCAAAGTCCAGATATGGTGATTCTGTCTGATTAAAAACCATCCAGAAACGTAGTCTGATACTATACCTTTATGATATTTTCAGACTCCAGGGCAGCAGGACCAGCTGATGAGGCAGCAGATGGAGCAGCTGCAAAGGCTGGTGGCTGAACAGCAGAAAATCATCGCACTTTACAACCCAGGTACTCAGGGAATCCCTCCTGATGCTGTGGCACCCTCACCTGCTGATGCTTTCACTCCAGCAGTGAAATGTGGCAGTTCCTTAAAGAGAAGGTTTGATAGTTGTTTTCAATGACTGGGGGCTCTTCCTCTGGTGGTTGGGCTAAAACATTTATTTATTCACATTACACACAAGCTGTAAACCCCAGAAAACACTTCTTTCCACTTTTGTATGTTAAAATTCCAGGAGAACCATGAGGAACAGTTCTTTATGTTTAATAACAGACCTCCTGTACAGATTTCTGTTGAAGTATAGATTTGAATGGTACTGCAGAAAATTATAGTACAGTGGTTAGCATTACAGAAAAGCTGAAACACCCTTTTCTTCAGGAAGAGGAAGAAAGTCAACACACCATCCTTCTGTTAATAGACTCTTACCTTTAATAGTACAGCCTGTTCCTCACAGTATGATATAACTCCTTGAACAGCTTCATTTTACCAGGGACGTTGCCATAAACCGTCATCTGCTCAGCAAGTAGAAAAAGACAAGCCCCCTCACTGCTCCCACCCTGTCCACAGTAGTAGCACATTCTCTTCAGCATGTGACCCCATGGTGAAAGAAGAATTTAGGGAAATCATGTAGACTTGTGACATCATTGGCCTGGCTTTAGCAGGGCTGCTTGTGCATAACATCAGACAGGGAGCATCTGTAAGGGCATAGGAGGGCCAGATGATCCTTGGATTGCTGCTGCTCCTCAGGTAACCTGCTGGGGAGGCAACTTCACCTAACCCATGTGAAAGGAGCCTAAGCAGCCTAAGGCATCCTGTCTGCATCTGTGCATTGATCTGGCATCAGTTTTGTCAGTCTAATTTTAAGCTTCTTTGCCCAGTCGAGGAGCTGCAAGAGTCTCATTTTGCTAAGGTCTCAGAAGATAGAAGAACTAGGTGATGGCACCTTGCATGCTAGAGCTCAGTGTAGCCTGATGTGGTCTTACAAATAGCCTTTTAGAGCTGAAAAGCTACATTTTTTTCAAAATTTTCTTCCCATGTTCCAACCATACATAGTGTCAGGAAGTCCTCTCAGTTAGACAGCCCTTTGCTGTCCCTCCATGCATGTATCAAAATACTTCATAGCACACTTAGTTTGACCAGGTTGGACAGAACAATTTATAATCAAAATTCTATTTCATTTACCATATGAGGAACATCAGCTTGCAAAGGTCCACTCAAAACAATAGGCTTTACTTTAGGCAGAGTTAATGATAATAATAAAACCACCGAGAACGTATGGTCTTTTGCCTTCCCCCCACCCCCTACCCCAGAAATTATGAGAGTTGGCACTTGTTAGTTGGCTTTAGGGAAACTTGACCTTACATTATTGTTGCCATAAAATAAATTGAAATTTTATCAAGTTTCATCTACCTTGCTAATGTATATAAAAGCAGTGATTAGCCAACAAAATAAAAGGGTTGAGAAAAATGCTTATCCAGGAAAATGCTTGCAGGCTTTTAAATTCCCTCTACTGCCAGTGTAACAAAAATAGAAGAAAATAAAAAACCCCAGTCTTTTAAACTTTTATACATGCGTAATTAGATCTGTATAAATATATCCAAAAAGGTCTCTGCTGGCTTCAAGTGTCATTGTCTTTTAAGAATATCTGAGCTCTGGGGCTTTTCTTCATTCCCTCTCAGCTGCATGAGGTCAGAGAACCTTCTGTAGGAATGACAAAAAATTAGGCTGGACAAACAATGAACAACCGGATCCATCACACTCTTGGGGTGCAGCAGACACTGACATTGAACATGTTAACAGCAACTTGAAAAGCTGTATGGCCGTCAGAGCTGCGGAGCATGGACGCAAGCAGTAGAGGTGTACACTGGGGTATATGCACCAGGTAGGAAGCAAGGGCCAGACACCACTCCCACAGTGACCATCACAAGCCTGGCTTTCTCTGCTCAGGTTGTCTTGTGTTGTGAGGACCTTTCTGAGCTTCCCGATGATGCCAGCAGTGCAAAGCAATGAGAGACTGAAGGGAACAAGAAACTTGAGAAAGAACACAGTGTCACATCTGTTTGAAGGTCTCATTTTCCAACTTGATGCTGTGTGACAATCAGTTTTTTTGATTGAGCGGGGTAAGCAGGATCTCAGCCATCGACCCCACAGCCTGAAGCCAAGCCACACCAGCAGTGATACCAGCAGGCCTGGCTGCCATTGTACCAATTTTCCTGATGGAGCTATACCACTGCGAAGTAGCTGTCAAGAGCCACTGCTGTATACTAGAGAGACAGTTTGAGAAAGAGACAGGATGAAGATTATGGCTGAGTAAATGAAACCTTCATGATCCTGTGCTTTTTGCCTCAGAGAAGAGTCTGGTTGAAATGGCTGGCAAATGCTCAGCAAGCTGTCTGCAATGACCGGGTTGAACAAGTACACAGTCTGCGGCTTCCAAGTGTTCTAATCAAAGAAGAACATCCACAGGGCAATTATGTTGCCCATTAATCCCTGTCCAAATGCCACAAATAGCAAGATGCTTGTTGTTACTTCCACTGGTTCAGTGTGAGCAGAACAGCTCGTCTACACCGCTTTCTTCAGGTTCTCAGGAAGGATTGAACAGTGTGAGAAGGAAAATGCCTTGAGTCCCGCTGCACATCATCATGCAAACTTCTCTTCCCTCTGCCCCAGTGCTGTAAATCACTTCATGCATTTCTGAAGCAAGCAAGTACAGTTAGTATCATGAACTCAAAACTAAGCTCATACAGTAAGAAATATGTTTATAGAATCCTATTTGATTGTATTTACATATCCAGATAAATTTAGCTAACATATAAAGCCACAAACAAATGCTTGCTTGAATGAAAAGCTGACCAAAATCTGCACTGAAAGTTTTTATTTGTTAGTGGAGGCAGTGTAGGCTGAAGGTAGCAAAAGACATTGCATAATCTGGTCCCATTAAGCTTTAAAGAGGTAAAACATGAAGAACTATGAGGGCTATGATTTATCTTATTGTGATAATGGTAGTTGCTTTAATGTTGCCATGCATTTAAAGAAATAATCCAGTGACCAACAGTAAAATCAAAACCTCATTGAATTACAGGTTGTCATTTTAATGTCTCCTGGTAACACAGACAGAAGTGGCTCTGCCCACCTGTTAGCTGCATGGTTAGCGCATCTGTCCAGAAATAGAGAGCCCCAGAGTTGGGGTTTTTTTTGAGTCTGTGCCAGACAGGATTAGAATCCACAGATCAGCCTTCTTCCAAAAAGTGTCTTAAGCAGGGAGTGAGGCAATTTCAGTTGCAGGTACTCTCTATCCTTCTTGTTGAAGTCAGGTCACAGGACAGAAAGGAATCATGATGAGGAGAAAGAAAATAAGAAGCGAGCCTAATTTTGTAACCTTATAAAGGGATTTCCTTCCTGGAAGTATAGCCTGGCCTCTGGTCCCTATGCAAAACTGCTTACATCTTTTCCACTTGGAAGTTTTATAATACAATGTGCAACCAGCCATCCAGAGCTAAAGGGAATATCATCCCATCTTTTGCATTGAGGAGTGCCTCACAGATACTTTGCAATACCTAACTTTCACCTGTTAAGGGACTTAAGGAGTCCTAGGGGAAATGTGTGTCTTACATGCTCAGGAGTACTTCGTAAATTCTCTTTAATTCAGCATTCCTGTAGCATACAATAATTTTGGTTACGACTGATGGTTGCAGCAAGCACATTTTACAATTTAAATAAAATATCAAAACCAGAATTTGGTTATTTCGCTCTGAACATGCAAACCACTAGGGAACATGAAAGCAACATTGTTTTTGTGCAATACCAGTTTAGCACAAGATTTCCAGTTTGGTGTGAAATGTTTGTCTTAAGCTTCTCTAATTTTTCTTCTCTGGTAATTATTTTTAGGCTTTTCTGCTTCTCCTGGGATACCTTCCCGACTAGCAGCCGTGATGCCACCTCTTCCATGCTTTCCGGGTACTTTAATTCCTGTCCAGTTCCCATCAGAAAATTCTTCCCAAGTTGAGAGCCCAGAGTGCTTACAGACCTCTCCTTTGGCAATGTGCTCTGCTTGGCAAAGCAGGTCCCCGCTGTTTGTGCCAAATGAGAGCAGTTCAGAAATCTCAGGCGAGCACGTGCAGCTTTCAGATTCAGGTGGGTAAAAAGTGCTGGAAATTTGAAGCTGAGGCTATTGTGCTATCCCTGTGAATTTTTGCCCTTGATAGTAATTGTTACTGATTTTATTGCAGGTCAGGGGAAGGTGCTTTGGTTTTTAGGGTGGCTTGTTATAAAAGCTTTTAAAACATTTTAAACTTGATTTTTTTTACTTTTTGAATCGCAGTCATCCTGCCTCTCATACTGACAGAGAAATTTGGCCTTGTAGATATAAATGGAGCAAAAAGTCATTAAATTGGAAAAGCTAAATTATATGAAGTAGGGAGTGTGTTATATTTAGGAGGAGAAGCATAAAAAGTAGGAAGTGGATATAGCTTCCAAAGGCAAGAGAACATGTGTCTTTAGCTAAGAAGGCCTGCTCTTCATCAGCAATCTTGGCGTTTCTCATATTGATATGGAGTCGCATTGTCTGAAGGAAAAACAACATCAGCTGCTACTTGACATCTTCTCTTTGCTACACTTTGCCAGCCTTGTCTTCTGTGGGAAGACACCAGAGGGTAAGAAGAAGAAAGAGTGATTTGCAAGAAATCAAAAGTTGATTTCAAAATAGAGGGAAGAGGAACAAAAAGAAGTGGGAATGAAACCACTTAAAGGGGAAGAAGATGTAAATCAGACTTGCATCCTGGATTCCTTTGAACTTTTATGGCAAGATCTGACTGCCATGCTGTGAGGCAGTCCCGTAGTACAATTGAAACTTCAATTTCATATTCTTCAACCTAGTTTAGGACCAGTACTCTCACTGAAAGAGTCTTGTCTCCTTCTTGTGCCTGGCACTATTATTTTCATGCTAGGTTAACCTGAGCCTGGGTCAGTTGCCCAGTGCAGTTTATCAGAGAGCTTCAGAAATACTTCTGCTAGCACAAATGGGAGAGGGGTGTGTGGATGAGGACAGCAGGAACCTGGGAGCAAGAGCACATTAGGACAAGCGGAAGGATGACTGCTTTTTTTGACAGAAGCGCTGACTTAGACCTGCTTTGTGTGTGTAAAACTAAGGCTTGAAGGTGCAGAGGCCTTAGTACATCAGGTTAACTCCTGACTGGAAGCTGGTCAGTGCAGTTGCCTTTGAAATATGCATCAGTTGAATGTGTGTTTGAGGACTGAGCTGAACTGAGACTTTCCTGACTGTTGTGATGAGTGTGGGTTTTTACTGCCGGAAACATAAACGTGAGTGTACCAACAGCTTGTATAACACTTCACATTCTTGTTTGAAGGGATAAGCACCGAGCCATTGTTTCAGTGTACCGAGAGCCCCACAGAAAAACTTTCCAGAGAAGATGCTCAAGAAGAGAACAGAAAAGAAAACAAAGGTGAATTACACAGCTGCTTGGACACATAGTTCTTGCCTTACACTGGGGAGCACTAGTTGAAGATTACTGTGCTGCGGCACCTCTCCTTTTAGAGCATTCTGGAGACAGCATAGCTCCACACATGAGACTGTGAGGAGGGACATGTGGGTTCTGCTTCCCTTGCTGCCATCAACCTGCTGTGTCACCTCTGTCTCCTCAACCATATTCTGGTGTAAGGCAGGTGAGAAGGCTGCAGAAACAGCACTGCTTGTCTACCATTGGACTGGAGATTTTTTGTGTGTAGCTGGGAAAGGCTGAGGGAAGGATATAAAGCTTTCATATTCCTGTTGTTGGACCAGAAAGTCCTTTCTCAGTAGCACTGGGTGCATTAATGTGATGAAGTGAGTTATATAGTTCCTGGCTACAGCAACAGTGTGTAAATATGAATGAGCCAGTGAAGGCTTTGTGGTCCAGTTGACAGGCCTAATTTGAACTAAAAGAACAGGTCTCCATTAGCTGACACTTAGAAAAAAGATTAATTGAAGTGGAAGCCTCCTTCTTGTAGTGAACATAGCCAGTAAGCTTCAATAGGAAGATGTACAAATTTGCACTTTTGTGAAATAGAATAGAAAATGCCCAGTTAGAGAGTCTCATGTGTACAGATACTGCTTGTTTAATGAACCGGCTTGAAGGTCACATAATTACAGGCACATGAGTAGTTCGGTACTGTCTAGCAAAGTGTGTCCACTGCTGTGTTCTGCAGTGAACACATCAACCAAGCACTGCAAATCCATAAAGGCCAGGAGTACAAATCATACCATTTGCCCTTTCCTTATTTCCAGCAACTAGACTTGAGGATCAGGAGCTCCTTTTTTTCATGGCTTGCATCATTCCACCTACTTAATTCAATTGTATTCTAAAAAGTATTCTTATTCTATAAAGTTTTGATTCTAAAATCAAAATCTTGCATATGTTGTTGAAAATATAAACGTTTATCATTTATTTTATGATGTTTATTTTTCATTTATTCATTCTATAAAGGCTTTGTTTTCATTGACCTTTTTCCTACTGCTTAGATAACAGTCAATTAAAAGAAAGGAGTTTCCCTGGAACTTTTTCTGCTGTCAAAGAAGAACAAAGAGAACAAGTAAAGGAGGAGATTCTTCCATCTCCCTTTGGCATAGAGGGGAAGACAAAGACTGGAAACATAGAAGACAGGTGAGAAATTCTCTTAGTCAAGCTACAAAAGCATGTTTTCCTTGATTGTACACATACTGTATGTGTTATATTTGCAACATAAAGACTCTTTCTTTTGCTTGAGAGTGGCAGGTATGCATGGGCAGAGATTGCACAGGTCTAGGGACTAGCAGTTGATCTACTTCTATATAATAGGATGCTGGTTTAGCCAATTTAAACTGGTTTTGCAACTGTGATCTTCAAAGAATAGAAGTGAGGCAAAGGTTGGCAGGGAGAGATAACATCTTTTGTTATACCATCATTTCTTCTGCAGTAGCCATCAGTTTGTGATGGCAGCATCAGTCTGAGTAGCTCATTCATTCTTGTTCTTGCTCTGCCTCTTCAGCTGTACCAAGACCAATTTTTATGGGCCCATACAGTGAACAGGTCAGCGAAGTAATCCTTGTTAAAATTATCTGTAGAGAGGAGAAATTTAACTTTTAACTTGGATCAGTTCTCTGATCTGGTTCATCACTGCATTGCAAAAGGAGTTGTACCAGCACACTGAGAGCCTGCTCACGGCTAGGCAAGAATGGGTACGTTGACATTAGTGATGGAAGAAATGCTTGTAGAGTTACAGACAGAAGCAGCAGCTTTTTGGCACACCAAGACTTACATCAAGTATAAAAGAGAAGCAGCAAACTTCTGGGCAAGTACAGACTGAGAGTAGGTGACATGAGTGTGTCTGAGTGCATTAATCGTGTAAGAGTTGGGCAGAGAAGGAAGATGGGGACCTCCAGAGCAGAAGTCTGGGAAGAGGTGGCAGGACCATAAGAACCTCTGTCCACGTATGCTTTTTTGGATCAGCAGTGAGGTTCTGAAATCTGTCTCCCAGTCACCCCTGCTTTTTGTGCTTTGGTTCATTTTGTGGTCTTAGCATGAGCAGGATGAAACTAAAGCATGGAGTGTACTCCAGCTCTTCGTGACATTTTTGCTATGGGACCAGGCTGTAGTTGTTTTGAAGTAAATTTCCCTGAAATGTGTATTATTTAACACTGAGTCCGCAGCAACAACAGTTTTGATCCACAAATCTAATCCTATTAGACCATGTTGTGGGCTAACAGAGCCAAACATATGGAAAGATTATTTGTGGTACAGTGGTGTTAGGGGGAGGTAGGGTATAGAAAGAACAGTAATGTTTTGCATAATCAGTACCTCTATTAAACCCAGGATTTCTTATTATTCAGTAGAAATTATTAGTGAGTGACTAACTTAAGGCTCTAAGCCTTAAGTTTCCAATTTCCAATGAAATAAGATATGTTCATATATGCAGTATTATGCTTCATTTTGAGTCAGTGTTCAATTTGTTAGTCCACAACATTATAGACATTATTTTTCTTCTCTATCACTCTTCACTGGCTAATTCAAGCCACTCTGTCAGAGAGGTAGTGAGTTCTTTGTGACTATAACCAGCTCTAGTCTGGAGAAAATGCCTGAAATATTTTTCCTTTTAATTATTTTCTGTTTTTGAGGAGAGACTGATGCCAGCCAAAAATGTTGCTTGCAAAAAGCATATTTAATGTTTAGTCCAGACAGAATTTTTTTAAGTGAGACTTAGATGTCACATAACAGTGGGCTTTTTACTAACATGCTTCACATTTAAAAAAATTGCAGAGAACATTTCAGTTCCAAACTCAACATCAGCTCCATGAGAATTATCAAAAGAAAACTAATTGGAGAACCTTACTAATAAATACTTTCTTGTTCCTTGCCTAGGCCAATCACACCAGCAATTGGTATTAGACAGAAGACCTCTGAAGAATTTGTTGAAAAACAACTTAAAGTAGACAGTCATCTCATAGAAAAACAGCAGAAGGAGCAGCAGGTACTGTGTCATTGATGCATTCACTTTGTTTTTGACAAGTTCGCATGGACTTGGGTATTTTGTCAGCTCTGTTTTGGCTCACTGCATGGCAGCACATTTTTCCACTGTTCTTTCATGTGATATTGGAAGATTTTTCCCAAAAGTAAAAAAACTGTACTACTCAGTCACAGTCATATTCCCCACTGTTTACCACTGGATTCCTTTCTTTCCACATACTTTCTGAGTCATAGTTTGTGCCCGAGTCTCAACGCACTTAGCTGAATTAGACCTCAAGGTTGATTCTGTTAGTTTATTTCATAATAAATGGTCCATGCAGTCTCTCATGTGTCACTAATGCAAGAATGGGGGCATTTCCAAATACAGTTTTTGTAGAATGGCCAAGTACAGTAATACTGCTTTTTGCCTTATGTGCAGTTTGAGATGAGTTAATGTCTGACACCTCTAGGTGTCAGACTCAGCATTTTGTTAGGCTTGTTGACTTGGAAGATGCACATTTCATCACTCAGGAATTTTCTTCATGTCTCTCTGGCAAAATAATATCTCAAACTGATGCATTTATATATTTCTGTGTCACATTGTAAAAAACACTCAAACATCCTTTAAAAACAAAGACAGACAGAACTTTTCTCGTCTTCTGTCATATAAACACTTAGCAACACCTTAACCATCTGACTGTACTAATGAATTAATGAGGACATCACATAGAGATCACTTTAAAAGTTCTCGTAACTTCCTTGTAATCTTGAGGCTGTTACTTACATATTCAGTTATCCATAGCCAGTGTCTTTAAGACTTCTGGTCTCTCAGCTTCTTCAATTATCATAAGTATCTTCCTTTCTGGAGAATGATTCTCAGACTGTGATTGGCAGTATTTTTGGCGCTTTTTTCAGAGCAAGGCAAAAGTAACACCTCGGAAGTCTTTTCTGAAACGAAAAGAAGGTGCAGCAAGGCTCAAAAAAAATCAACTGAAACCTTTGAAAGAAGACAGCAAGCATTCCAGAAGAGCTGGTTTGGACTGCTGGGGTCATTTCTCCCAGCCTGGCCAAGTAGATGCAGGCATACTGCAGCCAGGGGAATGCTCTCAGTTAAATCTGCAGGTCAGTAGCTCCATGCAGATGGGTACACATGAAAAAAAAGCAGACTGTGCTTTAGCTGAGTGGGAGATCAAGGCTCAGACTGACTGTGAAGCAAAAGTAGTTGAGCAAAATGCAGAAGAAAAAGAAGTGGTTGGGAGAGATGAAGATGCAAAAGAAAATCCTCTTGACTCACCACAGAGAAGGTGGCCTGAAATCCTGCAACCATGTCCTGAAACAGTAACAGAAAAGAACCTACAAGTATGTGAGGAAAGGGAAACTCATCATATGGATTCTCTAGGGCAAGCAGGCAGAAGTAATGCAAGACCTGTGGAGGGTACCCTGCAAAAGAACCTAGGTGGAGTGGATCAGCCTCTGAAGGATCATCTCACAGAGGGAGCAAAAACCCCCTTGGAAGTCCTGCAAAAGCATTCTCCACTTCAGGATTTAGACAGAGGTCGCATCAAGGAGGCAGAGTGGAGTGTAGGCCCTGCATTCACACAGGGTCAGAAGTGGGTTCAGGTATGCCCACAGGAACTCGTTTCGGGGAGCCAGATCTCAGAAAGCAAAAGACGAATCCATGCTGGGTTTAAGATGGTCAATGGTAAGATAGTAAAAATTACATGTAGCTCACCAGAGACTGTAGAGAAGGGAAGCTCATCCTTAGCCTTGCAGCAGGAGTGGCAAAGGAAGGGGATGGCTGCCTCAACACGGCATGTTGCATCTTTGTCCTGTGAGTCAAGCTGCTTATCCTCCAACAGTGATGATGACCTCAAATCTCGCCATGCTCAGTATCCCTCCCAGCATGGCCCTCAGGGAGTAAATCATACTGATGGGCATTTGGATCTCTCTGATGATGATTATGCTAGTGATGAGCCCAGTGGAACTGAAAAAATGTCTGGTAAAAAGTACAGCAGATCACCCCCAAGGAAACAAGATATTCAAGCGATCTCAAGACAACAAGGTCTCTCCTGCAGCACAAGCAGCAGTGATTCCAGTACTGGGGCTGTCAGGACAAAAGGGAGCAAGGCTCGCTCTTCCCTTCAGCAGTCCCAATTTCATCTCACAAGATCGAAAAGGAGAGAGCAGGAGCCTGAATCAAAGAATGAGAATAGGGCCAGGGATGTTAAAAACCTACATCTGCCATGCTCAACAATGGCCAGTGAGATTCCTAATTTCAAGATTCAAGAAACCCCTGCTGTGGAGGAACCACAGAAAAAACTGTTCACAGACACATTAGGTAAGAGCTACCCGAGTTTTGAATTATATTTATTTTCCATAGGGGGGAAAAAATTCTCTTGCATTTATGACTCTGCCTGTGATCCCTAGGTATATGCCCACCTCTGTCAGTATTTCTCACTCCTAAACTGGAAAAAAGAGAAGAGGGGAGAGATATCTGTAAGCCCTTTGTTCTGCTTGGCTCTTCATCATCACTAGCCGTTTTTCCTAAGTCTGTCACCTGAGGTGCGCTTTCAGGTGCAGACTTTTGACTTTCAGTGTGTCCCTGGAGCCAGTACTAGAATTCCTTGTAGCTTAGGTATGTTCCTCCCATTGACCCCTTGACAGTGAGATGTTCACATTTTCTATTTACCCTCCTCAGAGAGAATGTGACTTTAGAAAAGATGGGCAAAATAATTTCTCAAACTTGCATGTTTTCTTCCTAAGATACAGAAAGCCTCACATCAGTGGAAACTGATGATTTCCTAAGAACATCTTCACTCAGTTTGTCCTTCGTATGGCCCCAGTTCTTTGGTCAACCAATCTTTCTAGCCTTTTGGCCTGGTGATATTACTCTGGCAATGAAATGGTATCCTGCTTGTGCAGGATTTAGTCCTTTTTGTTAAACTGATTCTTGGTTTTTCTTCTCTCTTCATTTCCACTGAAGTTAAGTTCAAAATAAGGTTGAACTATCACTTGGCATTCACATTTCTGAAAAGAAATTCAACTACTGACACTGATATATTCCCAAATCCATTTAATGTATCATGATTCGTAGGGCTTGGACTGCACTACTAAGAACTATACAGGGAATGGAGTACTTGCATAATTAGGCAAAGATACATTAATTCTTTTTGACAGATTAAGCAGTAAAGCCTACTGCACTTACGCAGGCCGTGGTTTTAAATACGTAGAGAGGGTTCATAAATATTCACAAAGTTCTGTGTACTAACATAGATGTCTTTATAGAAGAAACCCACAACATCCTTACCAGAGGATTAGAGATTGGCGTATATGACAGAGGAACCTCTTCACTGACTAGGGTGAAAGAAGAACAAAAGAAAGCAATGCATTTCCACAGGTAAATCTGTATACACCAGAAATTGATTTGCGTGTGCATAGAGGCAAATATTTCCTTTAGGATCCTTAAAATCAGGATGCTAAATTCTTACTTATTAGCTAGCTTCTTTTTGAGGGCATCTATGCTGTCTCAGAACTGAAACACTTATTTAGCTCTCTAGGTTAAAAGTAAAGTACCTAACTGAAGGAGGTCAACTCTGAAAACACTGGTACAGTTTGGGTCTTAAAGCTGAGTAAAGCCAAGTGCTTTCTATAAGTTGCTGAACATCTTCAGGTTACACTGAAATCAGTAAGAACTCAGGATAATTTGTTCTATGGGATCATGTAAATACCTCTAATAAAATTT
Source organism: Cariama cristata (assembly GCF_000690535.1). Lineage (NCBI taxonomy): Eukaryota > Metazoa > Chordata > Aves > Cariamiformes > Cariamidae > Cariama > Cariama cristata. The sequence continues at coordinate 55,437 of NW_009598576.1, read as the reverse complement.
GAGCATGCTTACAATCAAATCAAATATGTATTTTTAATATGATGAAATGTTAAAAATTACTAGGTACTGTAACCTCTACTGTAAACACAGGAGAGATTCTTTTCCTCTTTGCATTTCAAGTGTAGTTCTTAACTAGTGCCCAAGTAGCGTAATATATTGATTTGGATTTTTATTTTAATATATAATGCAAAGTAAGAAAATATTTTTCGTATCTGCTTGTCCATTCCTCTTGATTTCAAAGACCATGGGATTAGTGCCGAAAGATATTTCTGAATTACATTTATTAGTTTGTATCATTTCTGCCTAGAGCTGTCTTTCAGAAAAATACTTTCAATGTCTTAAAAATAAATGGTTTCATTAAAGATCCTTCTTGTTTGTGATCTTGCAAACATATTGGAAGATGATCTCTGGCTGATTGTGATAGGTGTTCCAGATGTGAATATTTGTGGGATTTGGCAGTTCATAAAACTGTTAATGAAATTAGGTGCTGCTTTTACTTTTACTGGTGTAAATTTTGGCTGTGAAGTGACGTACTGGTGCAGAATTACTGCAGTGCTGCACTCTGCCAGCCCTGCATTCTCTGCCTGCTGACGGTGCTGCCTCATAGATGACATAGCTTTGATTTTTTTCATAATAGTGCAGGTTTTTAAAAGAGCTTTCTGTGGATTTAGTCATGGCATTAGCCATAGTAGCCTCTAGCATTTCCACACAGATGTTTATCCAAAAATGCCTGCGTAGTATAATGTGTACATCTTTTTTCTCCACTCACTTTTTCTGATTTATGAGCTAAAACTAATTGTGAAAAGCAGTTTATCCTCCTTGACTCTGTTGGCCCTGTGCTGATTTATGCAATTGGAGAATCTGCTTTGTATTTTTAAACCAGTAACCCTGTCAGGAACACAAGATGACCACGACATTGATAACACTTCACTTGTGTCATGTTGACAACTTGTGCTTCCTGGAGGCAATGAAAATCCTTTTGAGAGCAGCACGACATGCCTGGACCTGCCCAGTCTATCCGTTCTTTCGTTTCCAAGCACTTTGTTTTCAGACCTTTGCAGACACAAATAATACAGGCAAGAGGGTAAAACCAGTTGGGATGCAGCATGTTGTGTGTACCTGATGCCTAACGGAGCCTGGACAGCGCTCAAGGCAGCAGCCTGTGACTCCACCCTTGCAGAACTGAGGTAGCTGCTGCTGGTTTTTGGCATCAGTCAGAGGATTCAATGATAGTTACTTCCTTGTTCCTTCAACAAGGACAGCTTGTTTGCCATTTTTAATACATAATTTCCTTGTAGAATTGAATCTGCACTCTTTCTGGACCAACAGTGGTAGCCAACCTGTTTGTTTGGTTTTTGTGTTTGTTTTTTTTTTTTTTTTTTTTTTTTCTTTTTTTTTTTTTTTTTAATTTTTCCCATCTGCATTTTGCTAAAAGACTTTTTCTTGGAAAAAAGGCTTTTGCTTCTTGTATGTTTTTGCCTCACAGCCAGCCTGCTGTGATGTTCTTCATGCAGAGGTGTGCCTGGGATACGTGCAAGAATTTGAGTTAGCACAAAGTGCTTAGCCTTTTTTATGTATTTTATATCTGTGTTGTGCACCTATTTGCAATTTATAGCTGGGGTATGAACTGATTGTCAGAGGCTCCAAGGAAGTATTGTGTGTTCTCCTAGTGTCCTTGGTTATTACATTTCCTCAGGCCAGGTTCTGTTTTCTAGTGTTGAGGCAAAGAGGCACAGCAGAACACCCCCACATGACCAACCTGTCTTACCCTGCAGATCAGAGTGGCTGCATCTGAGCTGTCTGCTGGACCTGATCCCTGGTCTGCACTAACTCCCAAACGTTGCCCGGCATGGCCTTGTGCAGTGCTGGATGGCCAATGCCAAGACCAGATGTCATGCTAGCAATATAGCACTCTGCATAATTGATTGTTTGGGTTCATGCTCCAGCTCTGATTAGTAATTTGTAACTCTTGTGCAATTCTGAAGAAGTTCATATCAGCTGAGATGCTGGAAGGAATAGCTACCTGCACGTTTGCATGAAACTTAAGACAGTACTGTTCAGTCTTCAGTGGAAGAGGTTATACATAGATCTTGTGTCTTGCTTTTTGCTCTAGTACACTGTATTTCAAGGCAACTGGTCTGGTTATGGAGCAGCGGTAGGCTGGATGTAATCATGCAGGGGTTATATTTGCTAATTTGACTGCATTACTGTGAGGAGAATTAATAGCTCTGTTGACTACTGCTGAGACTTCTTTTAGCATGCCTTTAGCCAGAGTATTAGAAAGTCTTATTTAGGATAGAAAACAACAAAAAATAAAACTTAAGTAATGAATTGTAAAGAGCATCAGGATGTGGGGAGTTCGTTTACTTCCTAGTATCTTTGAGAACTTTCATATTTTTCTGCTGAAGTGCTAAACTCCATTACTGAGAGGAAAACATGAGGTCATGGCTGCCTCCTGTAGCTCATGTTGCTTTTTGAGTAATAGTGATGGCCAGATGGTGGCTGTAGGTCATGAAGTGACCTGAAGCAGGAAGCTAACAAATAATTTAATATCATGATAAAAATGAACTAAGCAGCTAGATCATAGTCATACAAATATACTCCGTTTGAGGATATGTAAAGGTTTATACTCTTCCCCTCCTGTTGAGTTTTTAAGTGCACTTCCAGACCACTCATGCCTTGAGACATTGAGTTCAAAGGCAAAATGTCTTCTGAGTGCTGAGCTCCCACATTTAACTCTTGGAGTATATTTACCTATGGAAAGTAAAGTACTTTATCCCCTTTCATTCAGGTCCATGGATGTTCTGATTTGGAGTAATGACTGGTCTGCTGGAAATCCAGCTCAGTCCCCAGCCTTGCATGAAGTGCTTCATAGGTGCAATGCCAGGGAATGAGCTATGCCTTCTGCAGGTCTGCCCTAATTTAGCTATCTCTTTGAACAGAAAGTGTGTTTAAAAGCCTGTAAGTTCATGGTCATTATGTTGTCAGAAAATTTCAATGAGAATTTTTTCCATCTGCTCAATAGCATAAATTTTGCAGCTGAACACATACATCCAGTGATGAAGGACCTCAATTTAGACAAGTGCTAATAACTTGTTGCCACCCCCAATAGTACCAGCATATATGGGACATGCCCAAACCCTCCAGAAATCATGCCCAAAGAAGGTGCATCTAAAGACAGTCCTTTGTTATAGTCTGTATGCCAACTTAATACTCTCTGTTTACTTTCTGAACAGAACACAAATGGACCAGCTCAAGACTGCCAGAAGCCAAGAGCTGACTCACCCTTTGGAATACAACAGAGACCAAATTCACCCACTGCAGAAAGAAAAAATTGCTCATAGCAAGTTCAAAGGAACAACGAGAGTCACTGAAGAAAATATGAAATCAGAAGAAATACAAGTAAGCTGTCTTCTGTAGAATAAATATGCAGTTCTCATCAATTAATATCCTTCCATGCAGGCATCTTATGGTAGTATCATCTGAATCCTTCCATTTACCACAGATGGCCAATTATTCATGTTACTTCTTGAGGACAATTGTGTGTACAGTGAAGATTTTTTATGTTAATAGGACATTGCTTTAGTTTGTGTTTTAAATGTACATCCCACTTTCTTTATATAAGAAAAAAATTAGGTTGTGCCTTCGGTTTCTTAAGGAAGGTTGAGACATTCACGTGTTCCTTATATTTCCTTGTACTGATTTGCCCAGGTCTGAGCTGGCTTATGAAACATTTCCAAATCCTGCCATAGTGGGCTTTACATCTTTTTGATACAAAGAGACATTGTGCCAATGGCACAGTATTATTTGCCATCATTCTCTGTTCTCATCCCTCAGCTGAGAGTGTGTTGATTTTTTTTCTTTCAACTATCCTGACCTTTGGCTTTGAGGTATTTTGATGATATCTAGCTGTGTCTCTAACAACCTAACCTGCCTAATAACATCCCTGAGTCATTTCTTGTGGTTTCTTCTAAGTCCCTTCAGGGGATTCTATCTGTTTGAATCCTCTGTTTCAACCTCCTTAGTGATAAAGTAATCTCTGAATATCTGTGGGTATTATCCCTATTAAAAACAGCTGGACATAATATGACTTTAAGTAATATTCTAGAAGAATCACTGTTAAAGAGAAGAAAAAAATAGTAAGCCATGTGAGACAGTGATAAAGGAGATGGGGACAGCTAAAAACTATATTTTTATAGGATAAAAGAGTAGGCAATGGTAATGCTCAGAAACATCTGGAACAATGTTCTGCTGCAAAAGGATGTGTAAACCAGACTGATATATTTGACAGCAAACTGAGAATTTCAATTATTTTCTTGAACAGAAAGGTTTCAAAACAAATAAAACTGGCAAGATAGTACTTTGTTCAAACTTTCTATACTTTCTTTGTTTTTCATTTGTACATTTTTGAAATACATATTTTTGTACCATACACATAGTGAATGTTTCCTCTGCTCATGTTCTGTATTTCTCTAGATGTAACATTTACAAGAGGAAGTGATTAACTGTTTCAGTGAGGTTATTTTAGTAATTTGAATAAAAATATTTTGAATGTCCTCTCTGCACAATATTTTGAAACTTCAGGTTTCTTTCCATCTGGAATTTAAAAAAAATTTGTTAGTATTTCTGCCAGAGAATAATTGTATTTCCTGACTAGGTTTAGCCCTAGAGATGAAGTTTGATAGAATTGTTTTAATCTTTTGTTCCCACCTGATACCATAATGAGTGCAGGTTCATTTTTTTTTTTTTCCACAAAACAATTACACCTTCCAAAAAACAAGCACCTTCTGAGCTGCTTACCTGTGTGATTCCAAAGTTCAGAAGTCTATTTTTTCTTGAAAATGGCTGATGGATGTGCCAAATTCTGACCAGGCAGCTCACATCAAAGAAAGGGTGGTGATTAGGACACAATTGGACAGATACGCAAGTGAAAGGAAAGTAGAAAAGGAGATGTGTGTCATGATTGGTTGACTACAGAGCAAACTGCACATTTCTAGCTTAACTCCACCAATATTCCATTTGCAGTACCCAGCATGAGTGCTCTGGAGGAAGAGGTCTCAGTGTTGGCATCAGCGTGGGTAAGAGAAGAAGGAGGGAGTAGGGAAAAATAATGGAGATGCATGTATATGGAAAAGTCTTCTCCAAAATGCACCAAATGTCGTTAGTTTCATTTTCCTGAACTCAGTTGAAAATTATAGCTTTGCAATCCCCTGCTGTTTGTAAGGACCATTTAACTATTCATATACCCTTGTCACTACATAAAGATCTGAAGAAATGACATTTTTGCCCTTAAAATATGCATTGCATTCTTGCCTTTTTTTTAAAAGATTCATGTTTGATGGTGTTTGTTTGCATGGTTAGTCTGCATTTCCTGATTTTCCTTCACACAGCAAGGACTTCTCTCTACTCACTTTGCAACAATTAGTTTGTTTTAAGTATAGGAGTATGCAGGGTAGTGGTTTTTTTGTTGGTTTGGGGTTTTGATTTTTTTTTTAAAGAAATTATTTCAAGGGTGTTCTTTTTGTGTTTCAGACCTTTATATTGAATACTTTTATACTATAGACCTTTAAGCAGAACAAAAGACTCCATGCTTCCTTCTGAATGTATAAGGTGGGCATGCCTAGTCCAGAGCAGGCAATGACATGGCACACTTTTTTTCTACTGGTAGGTGTTAAAACAGCAGATTGCTGGACTGCAGGAGGAGTTCAAGAGAAATGAGTCTTGCTGGCATGCTGCCTACAGCAAGCTGAGAGACCAAGTTGAGATGCTGACCAGGCAGAACATGGAGCTTCGAGATGAGCTCAGAGTTTCAGAACATCAGAGACGGAAAGCAGAAAAACCTCCAGAAGCAGTGAATTTCATGGACAGAACATCAGAGACCCCGGTACTGGAAGATATTATCTGTTTAATTGTGTCTGAAAAATTCAGGAGTAGTTTTTCTTTGGACATGGCATGTGTGAATACTGTTCCTCCATTCCTGCCGTGCTTAGCCTGAAGGGCGGAAAATCAGCTCTGTAGTAAGCCATGTTAAGATACACTCTTTGTGTGGTCCTCTTTGTGTGGTCCTCTTCCACTCAGCCTTACTTATCCATGAGGTGGGCACCTCTACAAGGTGATCCAGCCAACCTGTCTTAGACACTTACATCAGGGCAGATGTCTCCTTCTACTAACTAGGGAGGGATACTAGATAACTAATTTACATTCAATGCCTAAATTAGACAACTAAAGTCTCCTGAAATGAATTCTACACTTTATGTATATAACGCCTTTCACCTTTTTAATAAAAGAGCTCTTTAGCCAGATGCAGGCTGGTTTCTGACATTAGATATAGTGAGACCTTTCATTAAATCTCATTTCAGTTCTTATTTTGTGCTGTAAACTTTCTGAGAAGAAAACACTGTCAGTGGCCTGCCTTACAAAGGCACAAGTTGGAATCCTGAATGTGAGTTACACTGAGGTGGAGCAGGAAGGACAATTGGGGTGGAAACTATAGCTGGGTATTGTAAAAGTCTCTGGTGATCTCCTGAAATCAAAATGGTTTAATCGTAGGTTTACAGATTGTCTTCTCATCTGTCATTCAAGATCCCATTTGTTTTATATACTTGTGGGGTTACTTGGTACACACTATATAACTGAGTAACTTCATTCAAGGGAGTTAAAGGAAGGAAGAAGAATGCTGTAACCCACTTCTTACACAGGAGGCAGCAAGTCTTGGTGAAATTAAATGGTTCAGACTAGAATTCAAAGGACAGAAGTCTGGTTTGAGTGGGTCATTTCATCATCCTGTGCATTCAAGGGAGAAAAGTATATGCCTTTAAAGAGGGATCAATTTAATTCTATGTGTGTTAAGGCGACTAGAACAGATAATTACCTTCTAGATGGTGCAGTTTGGTGAGATGAATCCTACTTTTGCACAGAGTGGCTGAACCTAGGAGAAAATAAAATTGAACGATTTACTCCTAGGTATTTCCCTAATTTGCAAATCTAATTTCCAGTAATGTATCTTTAAAAGATGTTAGAACCACCAATTAACCTGTCTTTTGCTTTATGGAGTGAAGAAGTTTTGGTCTTTCTTTTTATTTGATTTTAGTGTACTTGTTAATGAGATTTTTCACCTAACACTATTAAGTTCCATTGAAAATGTCATTTCAAGTTACATTTCACTTTATTTTTAATTTTCCCAAACCTACCTGTTCATATGACTCATCCTTTTATAGATTATGAAGGTCAGAAAAAAAGATTAGAGTCACAGGTACAGAATGAAAAAATATAAAAATCCCAATAAAAGCAAGGATAAGAAAAGGCTAATTGACTTCTGTTGTAGGCCAGATTCCTGTATTATTTCTGCTGCTTTGGGACATTTGGTGATGTAGAACTACTGCTCAAGCCACTGAAGATTTTTGTTTTGTGAGAGTAATATTAGGATGCTATGTATAAAGATGCTAGGATGCCATATGCAAAGATTGTTGTGTCTGATACTGGGGAGTTTCAGTCCCTAGCAGAACAAGATATGGAATTTCATTCCTTGTGTTTAAATATCATAATTTTTATTACAACAGAAAACCAGACGGCTTTGAGGGTTGTTTCATTCTGCTAGCTGTGACTTGAAATTAAATTCATATATTTATAACAAATTCTCCATTAGGTTGCAGAAGCTATCCTGCGAGAGACAGCGTCTTCATCCAAAAAAGAAGAAAGATCACAGAGAGATAATAATAAGAGCCACAGCATCTCTCATATGGGGCTGAAGACATCTTTGGAAAAACACTTCTTGAGAGATGTGAATAGCAAAGTATGCATTCCTATTGTTAGTAGTCACTTTTTCACAGTTTCAAATATTTATTTAAGAGAACGTTCTTTAGAATCAAAATTTGTGCAAATGAAAGTGTCAGTACAAGCATGGTCATGTTTTCTTGTGGTGGGCTTGTGCTGTCATTCAGCATAAATTTGCTTGTAGTTTTTCTTCCGGTTTTACAGTAGCAGGAGACAAAACTTTTTTTCTTCTTCTAGACCTAATTGAATTGCCTGTTGTTTGTGAGTATGCTCTGAATTCATTGTACCTGCTGCTTCACAGATTGGTTTTACAGGGAACTGCCATGCCTTGCCTCATCAAACCATAAATCCAGTATTTCGCCATTTGAGGTTTTACTTGCCAAAAAGCACTAGTGCTCTTCTGCCTGGTAAAGTCAGTGGGAAAAATCACTTAACTTTTTACAAGTTGTGACAAGTTAACTTTATATGTCAAGTGAGATGCTTGTCTCTGACTGGTATTTCTATGACTGCTCCTCCAATGCCAGCTTACCACTTTTCTCACTGTTTAGAATATACAGATATCCAAGTACTTCGTTGTGCTTTTCTTTCTCTTGGCTCTGTATTTCTTACTTCTTATTATGAGTATCTTGATTATTGCAAGTCCCCTTCCTTTCTTTTGCTTACATTTGGATGAAATCTGTGCTTTGTTCAAGTGAAGAGTCTCTCCTAAATTCCTTCTACCTACTGGAAACTAATCTCCAGATTGCATTGTCTAAAGCAAAACGTAGCTCAGATTAGCCAACACACCGCTCGCTCTGCCTGTTTAGGGACTGAAATCAAATATAAAACATGCCAGATGAGAAAGGAGGCAACTATTCCACTCCAGTGATCATGACAGTATGTGTATTGAAAGTCACCAGACAGTGGCTTTAGTGAATCCTGCATGGTGCCAGGTATGAAAAGAGATAATGATAAGACCAACTCTAAACTGAACATGCTTAAAAGGGCAGAATCAGTCATGTGTGGAATAGTAGCTTCAAGGAGGATGCAGATGTTATATGTCTGCCTTCAAGACTGACTATATTTCTAAGCAATATGTGTTGTTTATCAATCAGAAGGTGGAGGATTTAACTGCAGGAAACTGTTTTATTTGTTCTAAACTGATGCCGGATCTCCCCAGTCCCTTCTACAGCTAGGATCTCTCCATTCCTGTGTGCTGTGGTGGACAGAATCACTAGCCAGACAAGTCATATTCTATATACTATCTGCACTTAAAGAGCCCATTAAAGTCAAAAAGCTATCTTTGGTAGCTTACCCTGGAAATTTTCAAGGTATGAAAGAGTTTGTTTCATCTGAACATCTCAAGCACTCTTGCAAAATGGGTTAAAACCAGAAATATTTATTCTACATAGAGACTTGCTAAGACCCATTGAGTTCATTTTCCTCCTGTGGCACATGGCCATGTGCAAAAAAACCTGTGGCTTCAGCAACAGCTCTGAGAAGGGGGAAGTTGAGGACAGCAGACTTTTGGGCTTGCCTTTATCTGAGCTTCACCATCCAGCCTTGGATCTAATCCAACTGGAATCCAACACAAGCATGAGCTAGACTGGTGGGCATAGTGCCCAGATGTCCTGAGTGAACTCTGAAATGTTTGAGAGAGACACATGTTCTTTATCTGATCTGATAGCAGAAGGCAGTCCTGCAGTGAAAAGAGTGGCTGCTGATTATTTTAATCTAAAATTGAAGGCCTAGGTAAATGCAACATTAAACAGAAACCCCAAATCTTTGTCACAGTGATAGATCTGAACATGGTGACTTGTGTTTCCTTTGCATTACAGCTCTTTTACTAGCAGGTGGATGCTTTCCCTCAAAGATTTTGTGAATCTGGACAATTCTAAATTTTAGATAAAACAAAGTCTTATGCTGTTTCTGTCCAGAACTGAGAAGCTGTGCATGGGAACAGATAAAAGTGAATGGGAACACACCAAAGTGAATGGGATAACCTTGAGCAACAGAAGCAGAGATGCATGCCACAGGGATGTGTGTACCTGTATAACATATTTAAGTTAAAGATAGCCAGGACTGGTGAGCTTCATCAGCTGTAATCATGAAGGCAAAACATTTAACATCTGACATATCTATCAAGGCTAATAGAATTTGAGGATATGTACTGAAACAATTGGGGAGCAAGTCTGAATAATGATCAGTACACGTTAAATACATGAATTTTTGGAAGAAAAGTATCTGAGATGTTCTACATCTCTGAAAGAGACATATTCTGGTTGCCTATAATACTTTTAATGATGATTTCTGTTTGTACTGTAGCATGACCTAGTTGGTGAGGAACTGTCCCCTTCAAGCTGTGCTTTAGTGAGACAAGATAAATGTCCATTTTAACTGGATATCATTAGTGATTCTTTCAGAACATGGCTTGAAAGATGTACAGACTGGCCAAAATGGTTAATGTTTATTAATTATTGATATTTATTAATATGAATTGTCTCCAAACAAGCTGATTTCTAAATGCATCACATTATACATTTAGCAGGAACGAGTTGCCAGTTTCCTGCCAAACGTGCAACTATTGATAGATGTTAGTGATCTCTATGAGAAAAGATAACATTCATTTGCATGGCAGGGAGTTCTACTGAGAAGTATACTGATAATATTTTTTAATGTTTTTTGTTGCAAAAGTTTCAACCAAGGTCAAATGTACTTACCTCCAATCTTAGATGGATTTTGCCGACTAATCTTGCAAGGGATTTTGATGACCTTTGAGCATGTTATTTCCTTGTTTATGAATGTTTTTCCTGACCATTTACTAACTCTGAAGGAGGGAAGTATGAGTTCTGGGAATATGCAGACAGACTTTTGTAGCATTTGAATTTTCACTGCTTTATCCATGAATATTTGTTGCTTTTTCTCAGCTTTTTGATCTGTTAGTGGGAAAGCAAACTCTACACAACACTAACTGTGATATTTGAAGGTTATAAGAGATTTTTATTTATGGGAATTGACAAATGAGAGATTTCCAGGACAATTTGATTTCTGTCAGAATGACAAAGAACTGTAGGTATTAACATCTGGGAGGAAAAAGCTCATTAGAAAATTTAAAGGATTACTGTTGAGCATGAGGATCAAAGAGAACATCATATTTTTAAAGTTTCTCTGGTCTAGGTGGGCCCTGAGTAACAACACCTCCTCCTGCTCTCCACTGCCTGCTTGATAGCATAGATCTGCAGGACTGGAAGAACCTCGAGAGGTTATCTGGTCCCTCCTTTTGCCAAGAGCAGGATCAGTGTCACTGACGGTTATTTAATCTGTGCTTCACTAGCTCCCATGAGAAAGATCCAAAGTGAGCTGGCACCTTCTGCTGCCTACCTGTTCTTTTAGTTATAAAGTTTTACTTCATAACTAAAATACATCTCTTTTGTTGTCACCAGCTAATCAGCTGATTATTTTTTGTTCTGGTTTCAGTGGAGATGGGAAACAGTAGATCTACCTTATGCATGTTGGGAGGCTGTTTCTTCCTCTGACTCTGCAACCCCTTTGTATCAAGGGTCTGCGTTTACTAATGATCCACATGTTTCCAATGAAGAAAAGTAAAAAGATTTATTGAGATAATTAGATTACTTTGTTTATGAAAGTGATGGAATTGAAAGAATCATTATCAAGAACCTCATCATGTGTGATTGACCCAAATACTTAGTCCTTGAGCCTCTTAAAAAATGTAGAGCTAAATTGCAGTGGTTGCCTGGGTTACAGTGATTGCTATGATTTATGAAACAATCTCTTAGAATGACATACATCTATAAGAAAACAGAGACCACATGTAATTCACTAAACCTGTCTTGATTCCTCTGACATTATTGCTTTAAAAATAGGTACACTGATATATAGTTTAAAAATGTATAAGCTATGTGATGCATAAAAAATGAAATCAGCAGCTTTTACAATGGCATATGTAGCAAGCTGGAGTACCTTTACTAACACTGTTCTGCATGGAGGATCCCTCAACTGAGTTGGTTGTTCTCTAGACAGATGGTGAATAAAACTCACTATGTTCATAGAAATACCTCTTCCTTCTCTCTGGCTTCATCTTGCTCCTTCACTTTTGTAGTCCAATACTTCCTACTTCATGAGCTCGTTAGTTTAAGTTAAAAAGAATGAGCATGTGCCTCTTCTCATCATATTTTTATGGCCTATACAGGTGTCTGTCCCTTGCATCAGTAAAAGCTGACTTCTAAGCAGCCTTTTCAAAGGTGGCTTTTAGATAGCTCATGAGGCCTCCTTTTCTACAATAGCCTTTCTAGGCAGCTTTGTGTTAAAATTCTTGCCGTAAAGTACTTTCTATTTACAAGTCTTGTGTAGGTAGTTCTTTAAAAGCTTGAATTGCAACATTCTTTCTATAATACACCACAGCAAAAAAAAATAAATGCTGGCACATGTTAGTGTCTGGCCGAAGCTGATGAATATTTGAGCTGCTGTGGCCCTGTTGGCACTTTCTGATGATGCTGAGCTAGCTGGCTCAAACTAACCAGGCAGAAAAAAGCCATTCATTTTTGCCTGACTCTACTTGCTCAGCCAGGTCAATCCTCCCCTGTGGCTGCTGGTGCCATGTAAAGGAGGGGCTGGAAACGCGTGGCTGGGGTCAGAGGAAGAGGAGTGGGACTCCAGCAGTCTTGGCTGAGATTGGCTTGAGCTGCTGTGAAACTGCACCAATGACTTTTCAAGTTCTCTTAAATCACTTGGTAGTTTCAGTCTTGACATCTTTAGCAACAAAATGATGGCTTAGGAGCTCTTTCCTTCTATCAGTCTGCAACTTCTGAGATAATATCTGTTCATCAAAAGTAGTTTTAAAAGTCTTTAGTACTATATCAGTTGTCTCAAGCTGAAGTCCCAGGCATGTTTTGACAATTTGCCTACTCACTTGTATTTGGAATCATGATTATATTTGGAAAACTCAGGCATATTCACAGAATCTTCCTGCAGAAAACATCTCCAAATTTAGCAATGCAACCCACATTCCTTTAGAAATGAATTCTATTAATTTCTGTACCTTTTAGCATCCTTCTCTGAAAGAGCTAATCGGTTGCCTGATCTCCTGCTCAGAACTGTTTTATGCTTGGGGGAAAAGATTTAGCCTTTTAAAATTCTACAACTTTCTGGTGTTGCAATAGGATTTCTTTCTTGGTTCCTTCCTTGTAAGCACATCCATTAAATTGTAATATCATTTATTAATGTAAATAAGAGATCACCATCCATAACAACAGCAGATCCCCTAAATTTTGTTGATCAATTGCAGAAAATTTTACAGCTGTCAAAAAACAGCCATAGTGAGTGTTGTCAGAGAAGGAATTGTGCAGTTTTCCTGTGTTTGTTCTTTGCTAGTCCCATGTCCCTTGGACAATAGCTCATGGACTTGGGCAAATGAAGCTGATGACAAATATATTCTTTCCCTGGACTGCTTACACTCACCTTCCCAAGCAGCCACTCTCCAGCGTACAAGACATTTCAAAGTCAGAGTACCTGGTACCATTTCCATGGGTTTTTTGAGTGCTTCTTTGTGTCTGATCATAGTGGGCTCACTCCTAGTCATTCACCAGCTCAATGCATTAGAGATTCTTCTGCTGTCAGTTCTGACACAGACATCATGCCTTGCCATTTCTGGGATGCCTTCAGCAGCGCGGGCAGTGAGACTATGCCTTTGTCTCATATTGCCAGGTGTTTCTATGTTAGGTTCAGCACCTTCAAAGTTTTCACTAGGCAAGAGTGCAGCCTCAGTTTTCCTGTCACACCAACGTAATGTTTTCTTCGTAGCTACCAACCCCTGGCAGTCATTGTGTAAATCCCATATAACTCATGGTGATCATGTAGGAATATTGTATGTTTCCTCTGTGCTCTGATATAAAGTCTTCAAGAAAAATTGGGGAAGCGCTTTTGAGTAACTGTGATCTTTCTAGTCTAAATATCTGCTCCAGTTTGTTTGAAACTGTTCACATCTCATTTCTGTTCTGTGGCTCACATCTGTCTTAGGGTCCTACCAGGCTTATGTCAGCCTTGATTGATGGAAAAGTAGGAGGGCAAAATGTAAAAAAGGTGGACATCTAGCAAATAAAAGTGAACTGTCACACAATGTATTTTACTGGAGTCAGCTCAGCTGTGGTATCCCAGAGAGAGATATGGTTGGGAATGAGGGATGAGAGCCTGAGAGCAGCTGTTGGCCTCATACTGTGCAACTTGGATTACTCTTGACTTGCATCATTGTCCAAGCAAAGAGAAATGTGGGAAGCAAAGTAAGACCCGAAATAGAGAATTATGTATAACTTGTGTGTGTCTGTGTTTGTGTGTATGCTCACATACACAAATAAACATTTTCCTGAAAGTTTTAAACACTTGATGATGCACCTGTTGTAGAAGAATTTTTAATGTGATTTGAAGATGTTTATATCAAGTTAATACAAACGTATTCAAACCTTTTAGGCAATAAAAAGCTCTGTGCAAAGGGCTGATCCTTTGAGATCCATCACAAAGGAACATCAAGGAAAGAAACCATCTAACTGCTCCCTTGGCAGAAGCACAACACCAACTGGCAGGAGGACACCTCATCAGGGAAGACTGACGCCTTTCGAACCAGAAAAAGTAAGTCAGTAGCAAAGTCTATTTAGACTGCCTTTATTTTCTTTTTACAGTATTGTTCAGAAGCAGGATTGGGATCCTGATCCCCATATAGCTGCTGCTTGGTATTCTTTCCCTGGTATGGCAGGGTTTTTGCCAGAAATTATCTTAGAGACTGTTTGTCCATTGAGCTATTCAGGCACCTGCAGGCCAGAGCATGGATGAGTGCTTTGAAACCTGCCCTCCTTGCCCTCAGGAGAAGTTCAGAGGTGATCCTATGCACCAAATATCATGGCATCACACGGGTCAGCAGCTCCCTGGGGGCCAGGGGCTGGGAGCATCAGGGGCTCCCCATGGAATCTGGCAGGGCAGGTCCCGTTCCACAGCCCCAGCCAGGGAGGAGCACAGGCTGGGGATGGAAGTAAGGGTCAGGCCAGAATCCCAATCGTCAAAGCCCATAGTGATGAGACAGGTCTGGGGTCACAACAGGAGGTCAGCCCATGGGTCAGAGTTCGGATTTGGATCAATGAGGTGCATGGCCAGGCACAGGCATGGCTGCAATGCAACCCAACATGGATCAAGAATGAGAGCTGCTGAAATGCAGCTCCCAGGAGAAGGGATGGGATGGGGAGCTGGCAAATGGACCTGTCTGAGGCTTCTTCCAGCCCTTCCACCCACAGCTCTTTCTCCACAGCAGTCTGAACCAAGATTAGATACCTGTACCATATCAGCGCACATACAGCTAAACTCCTAGGAAGGGGAAGTGCACTCTGGCCATGTCACTGATAGCTCCCATGTTACAGTGAAGCATGACTGTATGTCAAAGCGTCTCCATTTTGCTTCAGACCTCTCTTACTGGGAGAAGAACAGATGATAGGAAATCACCTGGAGCTGTCTCGCATCTGAGTGGCGGTTTTAAGGAGCCTAACTCATCTCCTTATGTAAAAGGTAAGATTTGTGGGAACTTTCAGCCCACTTACAGTGGTCTACAAATAACTTGGAGATACTGGTCCCTAACACTTGGCTCATCGTCACTAAAACTCTCCTATGATTCTTTGAACAATTATGAAATTTATATTTTACAAGAGAGGGAGAGCAGATTGTGCTTACTTACTCACTGAGTTTGTTGTCCTGGAAGCCCAGAAGGTGGGAGAACAGATGTGGTCTGCACTTCACTTTGGTCCAGGACAGAACACCTCCAGGAGGATGGACAAACTGTTAGCAAATGTTATCAGTATGAGAAGCAATGTGTTCCAAGAATCTAAGAGCTAGCATCTTCAAAAAACCTTCTGAGATAGGTATGGAAACATGTGATTAAGCAATTTTCATATGTTTTCAATGACCCCTTTTACTTTGCTTTTTCTTATAGACAGGTCTTTGGCCATTTCAGATAGCTCAGAAGACATGCCCCTGTCACATAACCACAACAATGACACTTGCACCTTTGCACTCTGCAGTAACAATGAAGAAACAGAGGTATTTCACCATATAACTCTATAAAATAATTCAGTGAGTCTGTGATCTTAGTTTTCATATACAGACTGCTAACTCCCATTCAGCTGGGAACAATACTCTCCTGGCTTTATTTTGTTGCCTCTACTCATGATAAGTACCCTCTTTAAAACAATATTGCAATGGCTTACCAATAATGTAGTTGATTTCTTTATCAAGATATTCCTGCACAACTGTTGGACATTAATAGATTTATGTTGCTAGTTAACATTTTAATTTTGGCTCAGGAAGAAGAGACTCTCAATATGAAAAAGACTGAAAAATTGCTAAAACCTCAGAATAAAGTGGCTTTTGTGACCACACACAGGAGAAGTGGCATAACTGCATATGACAACAAAGTATCTATGAGCAATTGTCCTGCTTTTCTGGATGCTGAAACAAAGGTTTGACCAACTCATGATTCTGGCTCTCATATGATCAGCAACTGTCTTCTTTCCATTTGTGAACTGAAATAAAACGCACCAAGAAAAATAAAATCTTCCATTCCCATTTTCTGGGCTATGCAGCAGACACAGAGCTTTAGGGATGGATCTGGCAACTTCAAGCACGGTGTTTACAGCTTTTTACTGGAGCATATCATTGCCCTGTGAGGAGTACTCCCTGTTCCTTTGGATCCCACAATTCAAAATACACCACATCTTCAAACTGTAATTAACATTAGTAACTGTTCTGGATGCTATGTGCCAGATGTCAATTAACTTAAGGCTCCTTTATGCTGCCAGACAGTGCAAAGAGCACTCGTCGTAACAGTAAATTGGGAGTGTAACATCTTGGATAGCTCTCAGTTATGTAGTTAGCATTACCTATAGCTAAGAACTATGTAATTTGCTTTGGAAGAGTGGATGTACCTAATACAGATACCTTTCTTTGCAAATCAGTAACCCAATATTGAGAGAGAGTTCTGTTCTTTGTTCTTGTGTTTATTATCTCCATTTCCTATGGTGTAGTTTTGCCAGAATGCACTCTTGTCACCTCATTTTTCGACTTTCTCTATGCTATCTTTTGCTTTGCAAACTGAAGTTAGCTGGAGTTAATGCACAACATTTCTAGTTCTGACTAAAAGATCAAAATTCAATACAAATGCCAGGCAATACTAGAAAGAAGGGCAGCTTTCCTCTGTGTGTGTGAAAGAAAATATTGATTTTGCACAGTTGATTAAAATTAATGAAAATATTTTAAAAACATTTCTGTTTATATACCACTGACTGTGATGTTTTCATAATATAGCCTCCAAAATCAGTATTATCTAGAAGGTCAATGTTACATCAAGAAAGAAGAAAAAGTGAGGAAGAGGTGCGGGAAAAAATAGAGTATCGTGATGGAAAGGTGAGATAAAATAGGATGCAAAAATACTTGAAGCTATCACCAATAGGACTACAGTATAGATGGGAATCACTGCTTCAAGTAGCCATAGACAATTATGTCTCCAATTAAGTGTCTGTTTCTTAAAGGAGAGCTGAAGGGTAAAGTTCACACCATGAATGGCAGGAAACATATATAGCTGACGGGCTGGAAATCAACTAACCAAATTATTTTTTTATCTCCCACATGAATTTGCTCTGTGACTTTCACCAAGTCCTTTTCATTTCAGCAACCTCAGCTGGGAGGAATGATATGTTTACCATTAGAAGTGAAAATGTGCTAGTGGGGCGGTGATGGTGTTTTGTAGTGCAAGATTCAAGGCTATTCTTTTCTTTCCTTGGAAGTGAATCTAATGGTAGTGAGCTGTGCCAGCTGGACACCACTTGTGGGAGAAGTCTTTCATTGTACACAGCTGGCTACACCTGGGGTAACACCAGTGGAGTTGGGCTCAAAGCAGCCTGTTCAGTTTGCTCAAGCCACTTGTCAAAATCCCCAGTGATTCCCCAGCTGCATCTAGAGATCGCTTCCAGCTGCCCCTGGTCCTGAGGCCCACAGCTCAGCTCAGGCAGCTGGTTTCATCTCTTTCCTTGGAAGTCCCTGTCTTCCAGGAGCAGATGAGCAGTTTTTTTTTTCCCATTGTGTCCCTGCACTCCTTGACACAAATCTGGATAATTTGTTCCCGAGTGGCCAAGCCACCTTACCTGCAGAGCACCTCAGGAATGATCTTGAAAGGGTCATTCTGTAGATGAGTCTATGCATTGGAAATTCTGTGCATTGCTGTTGGGAAAGGTTGTCAGCAAGGTGACCAAGTGAGCTGGTGCTAGTTCCACTGCTGATAGAGATCTCTTTCCAACACTCACTGCTTATCTAGGCCAGATCAGAACTCAGCCCCAGATGTCTCTTCAATTACACTGCTCCAAGCAGGCTTATGCTGTTAAAACATTCCATTGATATTGACTGAGTTGTCAGTTCTGGGTAAGGTTTTTGGCTGGATAAAATTAGGACAGTAATTTAGTTTCTGTGTCTGTTCAGTTCTGGGCTTCTCTTCTCACCCCGCCAGTACAGGTGTTGATTAATGAAACAGTGAGCAGTCACAGAAATGGCTTTTGCAATGTAACAGCTGTTCAGGGAATACTGGTTTGAGATGCCAATTCCTTTACGGCTAATGCTGAGATGGGCTCTGTGAAAGCTTCTACCAATTACAGTTCCCTCCTGTAGAAGTAGCAAATACAACATCTGTTGTTTTGGTCCTCAAAAGAAAAATAATTGTAAAAAAAATTCACTCTGACATTTTTACCACTGGATTTTATTCATAAAATTGAATGGTGAGCTGGACTTCCTTGTGCAACTAGAGAGAGAGGTCAAAATGGGGCCTGACTCCTCTAGAAAGAGATATTAACTCTCATTTAAACTATGTGGACTTCTTGTAGCAATGCCTTTTGTCATAAGTAGGTGTAAGAACATCTTTCCATTACTGACTAGTAATGTTTAAATAAAAAAATTTCTAAAACCTAAAATCTTGCCCTCAGTAATCATTACAGTGCCTGTTTGGGGAAATACTGCATTTCTCTTCCCCAGGCATATTTATTCCTTTTTTTTTCTTTTTTTTTTGGTTGGGAGGTATTTCCTTTTTGTGGAGTCTGATAAAATTGGAACCATATGTCAGAGCTATAGTGCGTCGTCTGGTTGTCTTCTTCTTTGGACTTCACCAAATGAATTGTTTTATGGGATTTGATATATGCTGAACAGAACCAGGTGCCATAGTAATTCCAGGAAAATTAATTAACCAGAGGCTATGCTAGGTATGAAATCTTCTTTGACCAAAGTTTTGTTTGCAGAAGAGAACACTGGTGACTTTATTGCCCCCTGTTGCTAAGAAGTCTTGAGCGATTTTGCAGATCTCTGCATGCAGCCACACTTAATTCTGTAGTACTGAATGTCCATACAGGGTTACATTACTTGGAATAAAATGGTTGTTAACATATGTCAGCAGTCTGTGTTAATACATCAAGTTCAACCATTTTGGTTCACACAATCCAGAATCGAGGTCTCTTGAGTGACTTGCGTGGAAGGTGTACCGGCACATATGAAATGAGTACAGACAGTAACTCACTGAAGTTGGTAAGGAAAAACCTGAATGGCTTCCGTATTGCCACAGGCCCGTGTGCCTTACCTTGCTTAACAGAAAAACCAGGTGGTGGGGTGGGAACTTGGGCCGAGTGCTAGAACTAAGTTCATTTTGTGAAAAGAAAATTACTTTTGGCCTCTTTTACACACAAATGAGGCATAAATAATGTACCTGTGCTGCAGAGAGAGCTTTTGAAATAGCATGACTTACTTCAAGCTCCAATTTGGAAGGCAGTGCAATGTTACGTGTTTCCTTTGACTTCATTTACGTTAGATGCTCTATGTGTTTGAAGGTAGAAGAGGTGCTTACTGATGGACGTCGAATCATCACTTTCCGCAATGGTACTAAAAAAGAGATCAGTGCTGATAAAAGGATGACAACAATTAACTTTTTCAATGGAGATGTAAAGAAGATCATGCCAGATCAGAGAGTGGTGTGTATCATATTTTTTTTCTTTAAGGAAAATAAAATGATTAAGAGATTTTCCAACAAGGTCCTATCATTTATCTTAATATATTAATTCTGGGAGAAAATTATGAGGAAGGGTGTTGGTTTAACAACCCTGAGTGGTGAAACTGTTTCACCCACAAGGACAAAAAAGGAAAGAGATGAAGGTAATAGTCAAGGAACAAATGGGTAGTTGACCAAGCAGATTAAAGGATACTGAAAGAAGGCGAAGGGCAGGGGCAGCCATCTGAAGCAAGGACTGTTTTATATATATTTGTAGGGTAGGTAGCACAGGGGGTTCTTCCCTCTTGCCATTATGTAAATATAAATAGTTAATGTGAGCTAGAGTGGAAATAAGTGAGGCCTTGGCAGCAGTGAGACTATTTTAAATTTGTAGTGCATGGATGGGAGCCAAAGCAAAGAGATGGGAAGATGACTTTCATGCGTGCACTGTTCTCTTGTATGCTACAGAGATGAAAGTAGCATTGTCTAGACACAGACATGAGGAGAAGGGTGAATGAGAGGAAGGAACAGCCGTGCAAACATAGCTACTTTTATGGATGGTAGATATAGAAAATGACCTTGAAATTACTTTTTTAGGATGGCTTATTTTTAAGCACATTGTTATGGTTGAATCTGCTTATGCGAATATTGTGAACATGCTGCAAACACTTGACTCTCCTTCCAGATTTATTATTATGCAGATGCACAGACAACCCACACTACTTATCCAGATGGCCTGGAGGTGCTGCAGTTCCCTAATAATCAGATAGGTATGCAAGAGCTCATAAATGTGAACTATATGTGCAGGAAGGTTTCTATTATGAAAGTGTCATCTGATTCTGACTCCAGCAGATTGGCTATTTTCTTCTCATTTCACATTGTTTTTGTGCTTCACATCCAGTATGTTCCATCACCTTACTGCTCAGTTTTCACCTACAAAGAGGAGATAATAATGGGATGTAAATACGTATCTTCTAATTTTGATTATCTGCTTATTTGAATCTTTAATTTCTTTACCAATACACTGGATATCATTTCCATCCTCACTACAATGTACAAAAAATATCTGATCTAATTCTGTATAAAACCGCATGAAAGAATACTAGACAGACTTTCTACATCTTCTTTTCCACAGAAAAACATTATCCTGATGGTACACGAGAAATTGTGTTCCCAGATCACACAGTGAAATGTCTCTATCGTGATGGATTCAAGGAAACTTTTTTCCCAGATGGTACAGTAGTAAAAGTAGAAAAGTAAGTCTCGTGTTAATGAAAGGAACCAGGCATTGGACACAAGTACAATGATACTGATATTTAAAACTGCGGCTGGATTCTGCATGGCTGGGAAATTTCCAGATGAAAGGAGAAAACATTTGTAAAATAGCAAGGGTTTTGCCACAATAAGGCACTGAAAATTGTTCACTTCCCCCTTGGATGACAGGTTACCATTTATCACTGGCAAAGTGACTGTGAAATACTCCTCATTTAGTTCCATGTAACTTTATAGTGGCCAGGGTTGCTGGGAGATCACCAGTGGTCTGTGTTACGAATGTGGGTACCAAAGGAATCAGGATGAGGACTCTTGAGCTCTATTTCTAGCTTTTTGTCTCCCTTTCTGATCTCGGGCAAGGCATTTCATGTATTCTCTCTCTATTCCTCCATGTAAAATAAGGAAAAATAATAGGACTTTCTTACAGATGCCTCTTCTGGGCTTAGGGAGGATCCTGTTGTAAAATAGATTTCCTGCTTGCAAAAGGCCTTGAGATCCGTGCACGAAGAAGTCATGTCAAATGCAGACTTCACCATCCATTAACTATTATACTACGTACTGAAGTACCTTTGTATTGAAATCTTATTGTGAGCACAGAACCGTAATGCCATCCCATGTAAATTCTGAGGTGAATTATCTGAACCTATGTGAGAAAGTTTCCCCTTGACATTAATGTGACACATTGAAAGTGGAAAATAGACAGCTCAGTGAGACAGGTTAATAATAGACAGTGCGTTCTCATCACTTCATTCATTGCTATTTCTTCCAGGAATGGAGATAAAGTAGTGGTATTCAGTAACGGCCAAAGAGAGATTCACACTGTGCAATTCAAGAGGCGGGAGTACCCAGATGGCACAGTAAAAACTGTGTACTGCAATGGCGGACAGGAAACCAAGTACTCCACCGGACGAGTTCGAATCAAAGATGAGGAGGGTAATATCATCCTAGATAAGAAGTGATTTCTCCCTCTCAAAGGGCTGCACTGCAAGTAAGTAGGTCAACCCGTTTTCTTGGCAGGTCAGAACTGTTAGGAAGATTTAAGCTTTGTTAAAATGAATGGATGGATGTGTAGGGCTGAAATTTACTTTGGCTCAGTGACTGGTGCTTAGTTTGGAATAACCTTACCTGAATGTCTCTTGAACACATAGACTTGAAGGAGATGCAGCCATGCCCTCTTTGTGTATGTAACATTAAAATAAGTGCCCATAGTACTTCTCATCAAAGTGTTTGTTTCACGGTACTGATCACACTTCCCTTGTTTTTCTGCTGGTTAGTTACAGAAGTGACTACAATTAAGGAGCATGGCATGAGAACCTCTAATCTACAAAGCTGTTTGAATTTCAGTTCAGTGCTGCTTTATGCTGACCAAAACAAATCTATGTGGTTTTGTTTTTTTTTTTCCCTCAGTTAACCATCATGAAAAATGTGGAAGTGATTAATGTTTTCTGTTTGGTTGGGTTCTTTGGAGTAGAAGATCCCAGCATGTATCAGACCTTATCATGAGCTGTACATTAGACCAAAACCCGAGCAGGAGTTGAATGAACAGTCATAGCTCTGAATGTACCTTCCAACCTAAATTATTCAATAATTATGTGATGGTAATCTAAGAACTCTGTCTCATGCATTTGAAGACAAAATATAATGTTTATTCTGTCCTAATCATTATTCCGGATGAAACAGCCATTTTTTCTTCCTCCAGCAATCTTTCCTCAGACCTTCTCTGTATTGCTTTGTTTTTGAATTAACCTTTCCCAATACTACCTTTATTCTTCCAGTAATGCAGAAGTACTTCTGGACAGTGAATCTCTTTAAGGCTCTTTGGATGGCACTTGATATCTGGGGGGATTAATCATTTATCAGATGCTGCTTTCAACTGCCTTTCCCATAGTCTGCCTGTCCATCATCTGTCTTGAATTTTGCCAAAGCACTCAAGTATTTCCCCTGTAGAGCGCAGCTCATTACCTGCCCATTGACCAAGAAGACCAATTATCTCCCTATGCCCTTCAAATTCCTGTGGCAGCAAACACACTTTCATAGCATGCTGTTTTAGCCTTTTCTCACACCTATGTGCAAAATAATTGCAAGATTACGGAATTGTTCTGTTTTCTCTTCAGTTTCTAGTGAGTCAGGCTATCGACAAGTCACCATTCAAATTACAGAGCATCTTTGGAAGAAATAGATTGAATAGAGCAAGAAACGTTGCTCATATTGATCATACACATTCTTCAGTTTATGAATTCAGTTATGATGCTGTGAACATCCATGCAGTTTGACGTCGGTTTGTGTGATAATAAAATTGCATTGTCTTTCCTTTACTCCTGTATAACAAAGGGACAATTTATAAACCTGTGCTTTTCACTATTGAAATATTTAATATATTTTATGTGTTTTGTAAAAGGAAACTCTGATTAAAAGAAATCCAAGATATCATTCTTTTCCATGTGTTTCACTAAGAATTTCAGTGCAGAGCTGCCTTATGCTGACCAAAAGAAATCTATGTTGATTTTTTTCCTCAATTAAGCATCATGAAAAAATTGAATGTGACTAATGTTTCCAATTTGGCTGTGAAATTAGATGTGATACTGATGTTTTCTAAAGGACCACTGTTTTTATTCCCAGGAATTCCTTTTAACAAAAGGTCCCTGTTTTTCAGTTAACATGCCCACATTCTCTTTGTTTCTATAGTCATACAGAAAGCAGGCTTTGTTTGCAGCTTTTAGCCTGAAATCGCTGTTTGCCATTCACCAACCTGTGTATATAATCCCTTCTAATTGTAAATTAAATAAGGAACAATTTTGTTTGTATGCTGCTTGCTCCTTCCTTCATTAAGCACTCTCAACTGTACTTGCAGGAAGCATTTTGACCCTGGAATAATTCGACCTATGGTCCTGCATAGGTGTAACAGGAGGGGATATGTCCAAGTCAGTCCCTATGCACGCAGAGATGCACATGTGCAAGCATCTTGCTGATATATGCATACACCGTGCTGATGCATACATTCACCTGGTTAGCACCTGCTTACCGGGAGGCTGTAACGGTACCTAAGTATGGGCCAGGTTCTACTTTCTGGCAAATCAACAGCAAACTTTCCACTGGTGAAATTAAAGGGTGAGACTACTGAGGATTTCACAGTACTTTTGCCAACCCACGTCTGGCTGCTGTTTTTACCAAGACATGTTTTTCAAGTGGTATTTTATAGTGTAATAGCAAAGGGATTATTCAAATAAGGGGCACAAATTTAGTTTGAAAAGGAGGAGACAGAAAAACACCTACATAAATGAGAAGCTCTATCAGGTATGTTATAAGTAGGAGTCCTTCACAGACCAGTTATGACACATGCCACGTTATTTTTCACAGGCTGATTCTCACACCCTATCTCCTCCACCTACCACTTGCATTAATTAACCAGAAGCAGTAATGTCTCTACCAGTTCATAGTTGTAGGAGCACAAATAATCCAAATTAAGCATGACTGCATATGTACTTAATCTGTAGCAATTCAAATACCTACTTTACTATGTTTTTTGTACTAGAGGGTTTATAGCGAAAAAATTTTTATGAATCCTTCAGGGAGATGCAACAGAGTTGGGAAGCCCCACCTCTCATCTTTCCACAGGTTTTCTGGCATTAGCAGAAACATGCTACAGCCAGTATTTGGCCTCAGTTTTGATTCAAATTTAGAATATGCTGTGACTTCTCAATGGTTACTTCCATTCAGACAGCAGGGGCAGCAAAGATCATAGAATCACAGAATCGTAGAATCATTATGGTTGGAAGAGACCTCAAAGATCGTCAAGTCCAACCGTATACCTGATGCCACCATATCTTTCATGGTAATTGCTAAATTACAATTTTTAAATGGGTATTGTTTAAGATATGTCTCTTTCTAATACAACTTCTGTGTTCATCTAACCTTCTTCCAGATGAAGTTGTCATTTATGATATGTCTATATAACCTAAGATCATCAAGTTACACAGATGTTAAATAGCCTACCCTTTTCTTTATGTTCTGGTTTTTTTGATCATAACTGTTTGCTCACTAATTTATTTATTTCCTTTATGATGCTCTTTGTATCTGTCCCATCCCTGGAAGCCTGAAATGCAGCTTCATTGAAAGAAAAAACAAGGACAAAACCTCCCACGTGGGGGATAGGCCTCCGGTCTTTATCAGAGAGGAAAGAGGGGCATGTGGTTAACTCGTAGCTCAGAAGTCAGGTGTAGGTAAACAGTGGCTGAGTTGGGCAGATTTGTGTGGAGAATGCCAGCTCCTGGGAGTTGTTTATTTTTAGCTTCAGTTTTTGCTTGGGAGGTTTTTTTTATTTTTTTTTTTATTTTTTGTAACCACAAAGCAGTCATAGAGCTCTTCAACAAGCAGTGTTGTGGAGTCTTAACCATTGTCCGTTAACAATGCAGAGAGCAAAACCAGCAGTGTCTCAGCGGGGGCTTGGTGGGAGGAAGGTTTTAGAGAAGGGTCCAGGAGGTATTTCGGGGAGTCTGGGAAGCAGGGCAGTGCTATTAGAAGTGTATGGCTACTTTACCATAGGAGTGTAGTGTGTAGGTTAAAAATAGCCCTGAGCTGTCTTATATCCTGTAGTGAGGGAATTATTACCTAAAAATGAAGGGATTTGAAGCAAGCTTTCGTCTAGGAATGAGGGTCCTATTGGAAAGGGACTTAAGGCCTCATTAATGAGCTGAGATTGTGGCCAAAATTTGAATTTCTGTATATGATGACCTTCTATATTCCAAAGTGATATGTACTTCTATATTCCAATATTAATATGTATATTAATATATTTAGTGATGTTTTACAGTCAGACTCGCAGTACTGTCCCATCTCAGGTTGCAGCTAGTGCTGGAATGGAGCCAGATCTAAACTGCACTGTGATTATTTCTCTGAATCCCCTTAGAGATCAGAGATTCCCCCCCCTGTACAGACTGCAATTGAATTCTCCTTAGTGAGAGCTTTCCTCAGGTGAGGTATTTATAGGGAACAGGAGAGAAACCTGATAAGTAGGTACTGAAGTGCGGTCATGATGTAATAGGACTTACATAAAATACCACAAAGGGGAAAGTAGCCTTGCTGTGTCTCTTGCAGGCAGTGCTCCTTTTCAGACCCCAGGAAGCTGGGGGCTTGCTGCTGAGCTTGCACACAAACCTAACGTTTGTGGTGGTCCCAGGAAATGTTTTTTATCTTTGCTGCAGCTTTCTTGCCTGGGAGTTCTTTCTCCTGTCTGCTTATTAAACAGCACGATGTCACATGCTAAAAATATTTTTAAAAAAGAAAACAAACAAACAACTCTACAAAACTAAACAAGTTTTGCAGTAGGTGGTTCAAATCCTTGGGCAAACATTATTAAATTAAGAAAAAAATGATGCAATTGAAAGTAGCCATGCTAAGCATTTGGATGAGCCGACATCTAGACTGCAGTTAGCTTTGTCTTTTCTACACTGCTCAACATTGCTACTAGCAGTGTTTTGGTGAAAGGCACTGTTGTGCGTGAATCCAATGTGTGGTAAACTGTACCGTCACAGTCTCTGTTAGGTAATCACAAATTAAGCTGTTAGTAATGTCTGAGCAATGAAGCCTTCTTTGGTGGTTTGTTCATGTCAGCTTTTATTCATGGAACATCTTTCATACCTCTGGCATTCAGGGTGTATTTACAAGAAATTGGCTCATCAAGCCTAGATCTAACAAATGTCAGCTTCAAATTCCCTGGTAATTAAGTGCAAAGAAAATAAAACATTTAAACTAATGAAGAACACTTACCCACTTTTAAGGAAGTCATATCACATATAAGCGGAAGCTCTTGGAGTGCAATTATGAAACAGTAACTCTAGGATTAGGCATTGGTCTAAATGAATGAACACAGAACTTCTGCCTGAAGGTTTTTTTGATACACTATGCAGTAAAATCCCTTTTGCCTTTATAGTAAACAAAACCACATAAATTTTATGACTGTGTACTGTCCTTGCATAATGATGTCCTAAGTGGTAATTTCCATTTGGATCATGTCCGAGACAGACGGGTACCTTTATCCTCCCCCTGTCCCAGGACTAAGCATGTTCACTGCATTGCCATGTGTAGCTGTGGTTTTCATTATCAAGGTAATGGAGTTTTTCCTCATACTACCTGTGGGATGGAAGAGTTGTTTTTCCCCTTATTTTACAATTGGGGAAATGACTACAGTAAAGTTCTGTGATAAAATCAAGAGTGGAAAACAGCTTCCCAAACCACAGGCCACAAGGTCCTGTCCTCCATGCTGACTCTGTGTCAGTGATACTGAGGTTCTCTCCAAAGTCAGAGCACCTTTTTCTTGCTCCTTGGTAGCTCCTCACGGTTTTAGCTGGAATCTGTGGAGTGAGGAGCTGTTTTCTAGGATGCCATTGCTGAATTTTACTGGACACAAATCCTGGGCACACAAAAAAATTAAGGGAGTGTGCTGGGTTGACCCTGGCCACCAACAAAGCACCCACCTAGTTGCTCGCTCACTCGTCCCACCAACAGGCTGGGGGAGAGAATCAGAAGAGCAAAAGTGATAAAACTCCTGGGTTGAGATAAAGACGGTTCAATAGATGAAGTAAAACTGCATGTGCAAACTAAGCAAAACAAGGAGTTTATTCACTACTTCCCACGGGCAGGCAGGTGTCCAGCCCTTTCCTATAAAGCAGGGCTCCATCACACTTAACGGTGACTTGGGAAGACAAATGCCATAACCAGGAATATCCCCACTCCCTCCTCCTTTCCCCCAAGCTTTTATTGCTGAGCATGGCATCGTGTGGTATGAGATATCCCTTTGGTTAATTTGTCTCAGCTGTCCTGGTTGCATCACCTCCCAATTTCTTGGGCACCCACAACCTACTCGCTGAGCGGGCAGAGTGGGAAAAAGAGAAAACCTGGACACTGTGCAAGCACTGCTCAGCAATAGCCAAAATGCTGGTGTGGTACCAACAGTGTTTTAGTTACAAAAATCCAAAACACAGCAGCATGTGGGCTGCTATGAAGAAAAATAACTCCATCCCACCCAGACCCAGTACAGGAGTAAAAAGAAAATCTTATCAAGCTGTATATCCTCTGAGGGAGGGATCATCTTTTTGTTCTGAGGTTGTATAGCATCTCGTGTAGTGAGATCCTCATTTCTGTGTTGGCCTATTGCAAGTAAACAATAAATGATTACATTCACACAGATCAGGTTTTCACTGACGTTCTCAAAAATCCTCTTTGCTTCACTTGCCGTTGAACATTGCAGTGTAAAAGAGAATCAAAGGAGGATTCAGAGATGTGTTTCACTGTCTGTTAATTGAGATGAAATCAAGTTTCTGTATCAGATGGAAGCAAGGCAGGGTGAGAATCAGCAGCAGCCTAGCAAATCCATCTGTAATCTCTGGGCAGCTGGGAGGCCGTCAGGGTTCTGCAGCCACAGTAGTTTTGCCATTTGTATTTCCAACAGAGAGATTAACAGCATGTCTTTGAGCTGACAGGGCAAAGGCACAAGAGAAAGGTGGATCTGTGAGGGAGCCCACCTGTCGCCTTCTTTTCTGCAGAACATAATGAACTCTACTTAATTGTATGAGACCTGGAAAAGAAGCTTATAATTTGAAAAGCCATGAATCAACACAGGTGAAGTCTGGAGGGGAGTCCAGATGCTTGGGAAGAAGAGATGTTAGAGAGATGGTAAAGTAGCATGAAAGGTACTGTTATTTAAAAATACAATTAGGGGATTTTTTTCCCATATAAATTGTATTATTGATTTCTATCACGTTGTCACACCATATGGTGTCTCATTGTCCTGTTATGGTAAATAACTGAGAAGAAGTAGTTTCAAATGCTAGCTCCATGGTATGCAGCAACTCAACTAGCCATGCAGTTTATTTCCAGGGGCAGCACTAATCTTGGAGATGAACAGCATTTGTCTTCAACTCCTTCTATGCTGTCTACCTCACCCAGAGGATCCGATCATAGTGTCATTACGAGCATGGTATCTGTACAGTGCTTTCTCATCAAGATGTAGGGGCACTGCCCAGTAATTGCACTGTAGCTCTCTTCTCCTTGCAGTAAAACCACGAAAATCCAAATCTGGAACCAATATGGCATGGAGAAAACTAAACAGAAGTTGAAATGAGATGAGAGACATCCTCATCTGAGCCACTGCTAGATGCATATATGTCTCAAGGAGATATTACAGCATAGGCCCATCCTCCTCTTCCCCTTCCCACTCTATGACTTGCGCTGTTATCTGCAGCCTCCTCACGGTTGGGTTCCCCAAGTAACACCCCCTGACTGCTTTTCTTGGAAACAGCTCTATATGTGGATGGGAAAGTGGGGAAAGTTTATCATGACTGAAGTATTTGGCCATGTGGAAGGCATCTCTTTTGGGACAAAGGCACTGTAAGTGGTGATGGAAAAATTTGAGACAGGAAAATCAAAAGGGAAAGCGTGCTAGGATAGAGGGATGTCATGAGTAGAAACATAGTTTTCTGTCGGCCTAAGACACGTTGGTGGACTCAGCAGTTAGCGTATTTTGTGGTGTTCAGATATGAAGTGTAGATATAGCCAGTTTACAACTTGTTATTTACTGCAAGTGTTAAAGAATGCAGGAAAAGAACTACATAAGTCTTTATAGTTCGTGGTTCCATGAAATGATGCATGTTGTCTGCAATCAGCTGAGTGACCTCAGCTGCTGTCATCTTCTGATTTCGCATGTGGGCTTTTCAGGTTTGATTGTAAAGCTATGGTACTAGGCCTGCTTCACAGATACAAAAATGTGAGGACTTTAAGAGTCTTGTTTACGTTTATTAAGACTTTGTTAATTAAAAAAAAGAGAAAACATTTAGTTGGTCATCCGTATGAAAGGGTGATGTCAGATAATCTTCCCTTATAAAGCTGAGATGTCAAAAGAGATTTTTACTCCTAAAACATTTGCATTATACTGGCCTTGAAATCTGTTCCTTTGCCACCTTTCTGGAGACAGTACATGTTGGAACATCCTTGGAGACATGCCTGTAGGAGTCAGCCAGTTTGCTTTGCCTCCTTCACTTTGATCCTGTTGGATTACAGATGTGTTTCCTGGGTGGGGGGTCCTACCTTTTCCTTCTTTGTAGCAGTAGGTGCCCCAGGGGAGCTCTTAGCTTCGAGGTATTCAACCGCTCCATACGTCACCATAGACAACACAAGCACAGACAACAAAATGTACAGTTTGATGTAGACTTGCAATTTGGTGCTATAACCAAAGGCAATGACAAATCCAAGTGATTCCCAGAGACGGTAATTTGCAAAGGCAGCCTCCTTGTGTTTCTCAAATAAAATACCGTAGAGTCCTAGAAGGAAGGAAAGACATGGCTTGTGAAGATTAAGTCTGCAACCATGTATTTTCTGCGAAGGGAATAAATAGACCACAATGGCCTCTTCAGTTTTGTTAAGAAAGGGGAGATATCATCTGTATGTAAAAATTTACTGCATCCTGATGACACCTAAGAGGACATTTACTGAATGTTTCAATTTAGACATGATGGAAAATCTGGACAAGTGCATCACAAGAAGTACTTAGTTCATTAAACTGGCTGAGTGTAGTGTGAATTATTTGATAATCCTTCATAGTTTTGCCTAATAAATGAACAAGTACAAGTTGTTCATATAGCTTTGCTGATATGCCCTGTGTTATTTTCTGGAAAGAGATTAGTGAGGAGAGTTTAATATAGGAAGGTTTCTGATGCCATGACAATCCCATGGGTAAAGATTCTGGCTTTCAGCTGGTACCTGTTTTCCCTTGCTATTTTGAACCCTTCTTTTTCAATCAAAACAATGGGAGAACAGAGTGAGGATCTAGTCCAAGGTTCAGCTATCGGAAGGGCTGACTTGGCAAGAAAGTTCTCATTTCCAGGATCCATATGTGGTATTAGCTTGCAGTTACACAGGTGCACAACAGTGGTTTTGCCTCGAACCTAAACATTTGTCCTCATCACAAAACCTGTCATGTGCAATATGGTGCAAGTTGCCTGGCTGAGGCTTTAGCAGGACCTGCTGGGCTGGCTGAGTGGAGAGGCTGCTAGGTCTGAATTCTTGGAGCTCACTTCCATGGAAATTATCCTCCCTCTTTACCATTGCCTGCTTTCCCACTCCTTCCCCTGGTACGTGGGTATATAGGCATGGGTATATAACAGGACTGCTGGAAGTTATTTGAGTCCAGGCTTATAAACTTCCCAGACTGATTTGTATCCTTTCTAAAGATGCACATCAGCCTGGAAAGAACTTTATTTCACTGTAGTCTTCCTCATAGCTCAGTGCTACACAATTGTTATGGCCCACGTGTAGTTATTGCCGGGGGGGTAATAATAGCATCTGTGTTCAGGTGAGATAAGAGAGGGCACTACACGCTTTGAAATGAAGCAGCTTTCATTGGAAATAAATGAAAGTGTCCATACATGTACAGAAACACGCTAAGAAAGCTTTATAAGATGAAGTGACTCATCTACTATGAGCCTATATATCCTCTAGAGGGAACTCCAGTATTAACTATCCGCAGCAGGCCAACGTAAGCCATCTGCCATTTCCATAGAAAGCCTTCAGGATGGGGCACAAATGTCTTTTTATTTGTTCAGTGCTCAAAGAGCAGTCATGGGAGCTTGCCAAAGGGAGGACCACAGAGCTTAGTCCCCAGTGCTGTTTTAGAGGTCTTATCTCACCTCATAGATTTGGAGCTGGGAATTTCTCATGTGATGTATATCTGTATAAAACCGATAAAGGGGAGAAGAGATTTAGTCCTAAGCAAGCATGTCAAACTGAAGATCTGTTCTGGTATACAGCATTATGGAGTAATGTCACTGCACCTCTCTGATAAGGTTTCATGTCACCACTCGGTGTTTCAGTGTGACAGTGTGACAATATGACAAAGCAAACTCTTTTAGACTAATTTTATAACTGGGAGCAGTGGAACAGCTGAAGAAGGTACAGACAAAAAAAGATACTGTGCAAACATAAAGAAAGTTTGTTTTTTTCCCAGCTAACCCAAACGTGAAATTTGCACAAGTATCCTGCAGGAATCCAGGAATGGAGATGACCTGTTGCAGTGCTGTAATAAAGGTCAGTCCTGTCACAGAGCTGCAGAGCTCACTCGCTATCGAGTAAGCACAAAGTGTTGTCCACCATCTCTGCCTCATCTAGGGGGGAACTGCAGCCACTTCCCAGCCACCTTCTCTGACACCTAGGTCCTCTGTACTTACCCCTTTTTTCTAAAGATGGCATCACATCTGACTTTGTCAGGCATGCAGGGGCCTTACTGAGGAGATATCCTTCTCAAAGAACATCTGAAATGTATGTAAAGCCCTGAAGAGAGAGTGCAAAGAGGATGGAGCCAGGCTCTTTTCAGTGCTGTCCAAGAAAAGTGGGCAAGAAGCGATGGCACAAACTGAAACACAGGAGGTTCCCTCTGAACATCAGGAAAAAATTTTTCGCTGTGAGGGTGACTGAACACCAGCACAGGTTGTCCCTGGAGGGTGTGGGGTGTCCCTGCCCGGAGATATTCAAAAGCCATCTGGACATGGTCCTGGGTAACTGGGTCTGCCTGGGTGGCCCTGCTTGACCAAGGGGGTTGGACCAGGTGACATCCAGAGGTCCCTTCCAACCTCAACCCTTCTGTGATACTGAAAGAAGCCAAGTGTCTGAGGGCAAGGCTTCCTGGAAAAGAGAGAATGAGGGTAAAAGGCAGGTCCTTTATCCCAGTGGGAGGCTAAGATATGGGTCTGAGTGTTGGGAAGAAGCCTGGTGAGCGGTCAGTAAGTCTGGCTGAAGAATCAGGAAATGAATGAAAAGCTTTTCTGCAGAGAGGGAGTAAATCCTCACTGATGTTGTCCTTCCATGAACCTGAATAATGAGAGCACTGGTTTAAAATTGTACCAAAGGCACAAGACTGTGGGCTGGGATGAGAGAAGATGAGAGGGTGTCCCTGGATGTATGCACTAGCTCTCCTCTGAGGGATGTGAGCTGGGGCTGCTGGAGGGACAGAGAAGTCTGGGTGGTTGCTTCCTTGTGTGTTGAGGTGGGGACTCTACAGGTGCTTGAGAGGAGACCCCTGTCCATGCCGGGAAAAGGACTGTGGTGTTTTCCCTTTGGCTCTCGGGGAGGAACATGACAATTTATCTGGTGGGTGAAATCCTCTAAGCTACTGAAATGACCAGAGGGACCAGAGGGAGGGAGGCCAAGACACATAACCTGATGTGGGCCCAGATGAGCTAGTTCTGTCACATGCATATTCCTGTGGCATCTGCCAAATAGGACTTTGAGACAGAGGAAAACAATATTCATGAAAGAAGAGACAAAATGCGGGAGCAGATGGGAGAGCATTTAACTGTCTTGCTGACGCAGGCTATGGCATTGATTTAAAAAGAGTGTCACTGACAGTCATGAGCAGACGTTACTTCAAGTCATCACAGACTATAGCTCTTTCTTGCCCTGTCCAGCATTTTAGAGTCTGTCTTTAGTCTCTGTTAGAGACCTTCCTCTAGGTTTGATGAAGGGATAAGTTTAAATAATCCCTTATGAAAGTCACTTTGTATCAGCTCATTATCTGAACTGTCAGTACATCATAATTGAGCTGTATCACAAAGCGGAAGAACATAAAAAATTATAAGAACAACCGTAATGCATCAGATAAGAAGTTGGTATACTTCCAGTAACAGACTCCTTGGATAAGATGTAAGAAATAAGGCAAATACACAGTGATCTTTCCCCCGCGACGCACTCCTGACTCTGGAAATCAAAGACATAGGGACTTTCTGAGTTGGAGATTTCCTCCGGACCACCAGGCTTTAAAAGCCCCCAAGAACAATTTCTTCTGAAGTGAAGTAATTCCAACGTAAAAGCATTTACATTTTTGGCAATGAATTCCATACTTTGATTATTATTGTGTGAAAAAAGCGTTTCTTTTGATTTCTATAAAGCCTGCTGCCCGATAACTTTATTTGGTGCCACTGGTTCTGTTATTAAGAGGAATAGTGAATTTCTAATCACCTTCTCCACACTATTTGTGATCTTACTGACTGCTTTCCTTAGTTATCACTTGTCCAGGCTAAAGTGGTCTAGTTTGTTAGTCTTCCTTCAAGTGGAAGTCTCCCATGACTCTGCTCTTTTTTTTTTTATTGCCGCCTTATGCCTTATCACACTAGATTATGATTTTTGAAATGGAGCAAATCAGAACTGCATGGATTTACTTGGTTGCGTAATGTTGTTCTCTGTGGTTTTCTCCTTCAATTTTTTTCTAATAACTCCTAACAGCCAATTCGCTTCTTCTTTTGTTGCTGAGTTTGAGTTGATTTTTTCTCCAGAGTGCTCTCCTTTATTGCGAAAGACAAACTAAATGTATCATTCTTCTTAGTTTTCCAATTTTCTTTGAAACACTTATACTCCTCCAGAATATTTATTCTGAATAGCCATTATCATTTTCTGCAGTGTTCATCTCGGACAGTTTTGTTTAATGAGTATTTTACTTTCTTATTCGCAACTTGTTCTTATTTCTTCTACCTTCCGATGAGCTAACATTTATTTTAGATGTTGTCTTAAACCCACTATCATTTTTATGCATGCATTGTTTTAGAAATACAGGAATGCAGATTTTTATATCTCAAGAGAATACATTTCATTGTCACCAGGACTTACCATTAGTTTGTGTCTGCCAAATGGCATCAGATAGGCCCCAAAGTGCAGGGAATACAAAAAACACAGCAAGCTGCTTAGGATGAGGTTTCCACAGCAGCAGTGCTATTATACAGGCGGTGTTTGTAACTGTGGCTGTTGATTTAGAAAGAAAGAAGAGAAATACAAATGCAATTACAAACAGGACAGATAGTGGTAGATAACACTTTCAAATTCTTCCCCCAACTAGAGCACAAGACAATCTTAAAATCTTTCTGGTTCATTGAGATTTGCACTGACTGCGTTGACATCACGTGAAATACAAGGCAAGGCAGTCCTCTGACAGTCTTCAATTAACAATTCTGAGCAGCGTCCTGGACTGAGAGATCCTCGGCGCTGATGTGGCCCTTGGCCCAAAGGACAAGAACTGCCACTGAGTAGGAGCAGGGGCTGCTGAAAGACTTGCAGTCGCCATGTGAGGCATGTGGGAAGGGGGAGGAAGCACCCTTCTGCCCTCCTTACCTAGTCCTTAAACGTGGGCTTCCTTCCAGGGCGGAGGAGACAGTTGAGGCTATGTAGAGTGTCTGGCGACTTTTTGTCTTTCTCTTTTTAAATGATTTGTAAATGAGTCCCTGATTCCTTCCCCCACGGCACACCTTCACAGGTCGAGTACAAAGACCATTGAACAGAACTGAGAGGTTCAGAGGTCTTGTATTACTAACACTATGGGTTTTTTATTATTATTATTAGTAGTAGTAGTAGTAGTATGTGATTATTTTTTTAATCTAAAATTAGTTTCAGAGACTGAGATACACACTTAGGACAGACATACAGAACAATCTCTGAACTAGTGACTGTAGCATAAAGGACTCTAAATTTCTTCTTCCCTGCCCAGGTTTAAAATTGCCTGTGGAGGAAATGAGTAGAATGTCTAGATGCACATAGACTCAGTTGGTGATGTGTAGTGGAAGTCAGGTATTAGTACATTTCAGTATGGTTAGTGGATTCAGGGACACAAATTAAATATTACTTGGTATTTTTTATGCCTCGATTACTCTGTTACTCATTGGAACAGTGTTCCCTGGAAAGGGAGATGTTCTTAAATACACAAATTTCTTCTCATGGCAACATGAAAATTACTGTCCCATACACAAGCCTCCAAGTTATTCTAGCCTGACACGCTGGCATATGACTTTCTTTTATTTTTTTTCTCTATAAAACTTGTAGTGAAAAGCACACAGGACCAACTTTTAAAAATTTTCCTGAAATTCCCAGAGTGGTTGCTGAAATTTCCAAATTCACCATCCCCTGAGACTCAAATCAACGGCATATCTCACCAGGTTCTCAGTTGCCTTCGCTCCATAAAGGTGAGGAGGTTTCACCCCAGTGGAGAAATCCTCCTCAGGTATAGTGTAGGCCTCAACATCTGTGTGACAAGATCATTCATCACTGGTTGCATTAGAGCTATAAAGCATCAAAGCTGTAGGGCCCTTTCTGGGTAGATAGTGCCCTCAAAATCAGGGTGAACTACACCACCGGCAAAGTGATGTAAGGCAATGACCTCAGTACAGTGGTTAACGGTGCTGCCTCTCTTCTCATGAATGAAGTTTGCCTCCAGATTGACTTTGGTTTTAATTGGTAGCTGACAGCGAGCTCTCCCTTTGTAGTGCACACAAAGGGGGGAGCGCTGGATTTGATACATTACATGAGGTGATCAGTCCTTCAAGTGACCTTTACGTACCTAATGCAAATAGAAGTTTTCTACCGGTGAACTGTGAGATCTTTCCGAAGAGCAGAGAGCAGAGGGAATTCACAGCTGAAAAGCAGATCATCACGTAACCAACGTAATGTATCCCCAGGGCACAGGTCACATATGTCTGGAAGAGAAAAGACAGTGGTGGCACATTTTCGTCAGTGAAAATATGCAGTTAAGGTTCAAGGGTCTAAGCATGACTATTTGGTAAATAGCCAGCATGGACGAGATCAAAGGAGCACAGCTACAGAGTTTGCTGACAAGAGAAGTGTATTGACATAGTTGGCCTTGAGCAGCGATATTCCTAACCCAGTTCCCAATCAGACTGATGCCATGCAAACAGAGCAGTAACAAGCAGAAGAGATCAGAGGACTGCTCCCTATGCAGATAAAACTCCTGGAAGTGGCACTAGGAATTTTCCAGCCAAGAGGTAGCCCACGAGATGAAAATTGACAGTCAGCACTATGGTCATTACAGAGCAGCTCCCACGAAATGAAGAGGACCTCATCTATAAGAGCATAAGACCAATGGAGGTGGCCATGGAGTGCCCCTTTCAACCCATTCAAACACAGCAGCAAGTGAACCCTTCCGTCTGCTTATCTGCAAGGTTTGAAAGCTTAAGTGTCAAATAAGCAGCTCAGGAAGATCACCCCCTTTCTTTGGAGGCTTTCTCAACGAATGTCTGGAGAACACACCTGCTGTGTCTCTAGGTTTGTAGAGAAACTGGAGGAGCAGAGGTGGTTTTGAGCATTTCATCCGTCAGGGTTTGGGCGTGTTGCACTAGTGACTGGTGAGGGCCCTCTTACCGTAAGGGCTGTCAAAATAAAATACGTGGTATGTATGCTGACTTGCACTTACACAAACTGTAGGGGAACCAGAAGGAAGGAAGATATAAAAGCTTTGCAGACTTCTGGCTTTTCTCCCAGTTTGTTATTTACAGCGAGCTGAAGAGTTTGAACCTGTAGCTCTCTGCTGTGGCCTCCACTGGTGAGTTAAGTTCTCTACAGCGTTCGTTTTGAGGCTGTTCCAAGGGACATATTTACTGCTGGCCTCTCCTGTTTGAAGATGTCACTCAGAGTTCATTCAAGTAGAAGTAAGCAGTAATTTAGCAAACCACAACTCGCCATTGAAAATATCTTCATTTAACAAGTAAATACAGATCAGATGCAATAGCAAAGACCCAAAGGCACAAAAGCCAGTCAGACAGAAATAGATTTTCATTGTCATCCACACCTTTGTGTAGTCACCAGAAAGAAATCCCTGTTCAAACCCACTGTACATTGTCAGAGGGATTAGAAGACACTGTCTTTTATCTTTAAGATGCCGGAAAGTTGCTAGGAACGTAGACCAAAAGGATGGTGTCTCTAGTATTTCTTTCTCAGTCTTTGCTTGGTCAGATTTGATCTGGTCCAGAAATATAACAATCAGCAACACAGCTAGCACACCACTAGCTGCAAAAACAAAACAAAAAGTTCATGAAAAACTGAGGAATGCTGGAAGAATGATGGGAAGTCGCTTGCTGCTGTTATTGTTCTGACTTAGCGCTTAGCTCTCTGTGGGATGTTTTGGCAGATGCCTCTGATTCCGCTTCAGAGTAAAGGCCGTTTCTGTGTAAACAAGAAGGCCTGATCTACATTCGCATCTTCTGCCTACAGCTGCGTACCTCGCAAATCCCCTCAGCTTAACTGTGACCGGCCTGTTGTGACAGCCGCCGGGCCAGCTGCACGGCCGCAGCGGGTGATGGCTCACCCTTCCAGGGCAAGCCAGGGAGCGCGGGGACGGGGAGCTGGCCAGGAACAGCTCCCTCGGGAGCTATCAAAAGGCTTTAAATCAACACGAGAGAGGAATATTCACTTCCAGTGCCAAGGTTTTCATGGCTAGGGGGGGATCTTCCTTCAAATACATGGAAAGAAAAATAAAGGGCTTGAAGTAGAACCGCTGTCTTGGATACCAGTATATGTTGCCTTTTTTTTTTTTTTTGGTCAGCTCGGAGCCATGCTTTGAGTATGGAATATATGCTATTTTAAAGATGATAGTGAGCAACTCTGGGTGACTTGAAAAAGATGGAAGTTACAACTTTGAACCTATAATTTCCTAGCAGAAGCAGCATATGAAAGAATAAATAGGGTAGTTGTTAATCAGAAAACGATCATGTATGTATGGGTCTAGGTTTGTTGCTCGTGGAATGAATCAATACGATTTTTTTCATGTTATCAAGAAGATAACTGTGTCTCAGAAGCAGCCACAGATTCACAACTGATTGCTTCGTTACAGATGCAAGGCATGATCATGTCTCCTCTCTTACTCATGCTGACTAGAATTCCATCCACGGAAATGAGTGGAGTTCAGAGTAAGAGGAGAACCAGGCACCTCTTCCCATCCACGCTGGCTGTTTAATGTGCTCCTGTGTTACTGTGTATGGGCGTGCTCTTTTCTGTGAACTTTTAATGTCCAAATACATCAGCAGATTTACAGTAAATTGCCTCTGTTTTTTATTGCTTATTATTTCTCATCCATGTCTCCTAGAATGAAATTGTATTCTTCGGTGCCCTGGTTCTCCACTGTGGCCGAGCTGTAAGCCCTTCACGATATTAAGTCATTGTCGGTTCTGCCAGGGTGTTTATTAGTGCTTATGGGATGATCGCAGGACTTATATGGGCATGAGCAGGACATCCACATTTACAAGACAAATATTCTAACAAATATGCCAAATTCATCAAGAGCAATTACAGGAGATAAGTAACTGCATGGCTTAATAGTGGTTGGTATGAACATAAATAGAAACATCCCCAGTCCTCGAGAAAACTAAACAACAAAAGATGTATCTATTATTGTCTCTATCCAAGCTGGGCAAAATATGTATTCAGCAACCAAATAGAGGAGACATTTAAAAAATGTCTGTGAATGAAATATTTAGCTATTTGGTTTCCCTTGAGGTAGGAAAAGACATATCTTTTATTAAAAGCTTTAAAGAAAAATGAAACCCTACTGACGCGGGGTCAGTAGACAGCAGGGTTGCATTCATTTTGCATGAGCAAAGCCTAAGGGAGTGCTGTATATGTTAGTCATCAAATTTAAATTTAAACTTGTGAGCCAAGCCTGCCTTTAGCAGAAAGGCATCAGCTCCAACACATTCTGAAAGAGAAGTGGGGGGATATTCTTTGCATTTTCTCACCAATTAAGAATGGAGGTTGGGGAAGGAGGGAGGGTTTGCTCTGATGCCCTTGTCCAGCGAGGGCTGGCTCTGACCGGATCACATACTCTTTGTTTGAGTGTATGACAAATTCTGTGCATCTGTCTCAGCACAGAGAGTACATCTATGTGTGTGCAGAGACTGCAAAGATACTTTAACAGAGCTAAGGTGACATACTGCCAGATACTTCCCCTTTATCCAGAGAATAACTTGTTTTGAGCCAGACACTTCTTGAACCTTCCTCACTGAATGAATCTTTGCACATCTATTTTTGTCTTTCCAATTTTTGATGGCATCAGCCTTCCCTGCCTTTGATGCCTTTCTAGTCTTATGCAAGGAAGGTCTATAGCAGCTGTAGTTACTAAATGAGAGACATGCCAGTTCGCCTAGTGCTTCTATCTTCGCCTTTCACACTAAGGTATCATAATTCAAGCATCACAGCTGAGAATTGACTGAAGTTGTAAAATCTCAGCAGGGATCCAAAAACCTCCTTCCAAATGATTACATACTCTGGGAGCAGTGGTTCAAGTTCACCTCTAATTACAGTGCAGTTCTTGTGCTAAAACTGGACACCAGTTTGTGGTAGGACACCAGCCAGTTCTGATAGGCATCCTCAGGTAACTAGAAGCTGGTGAGTTCAAGTACCAGTAGCTGGGCTGCTCTTAGCATCTTGGACCTCTGCGTGCATATATAAATCTGCCCAATGCCATCAGTAACCAGTTCACTATCACTGATCCTGAAGATAGAGAATTTAAAACTATCTCATGCATAACTGGATAAGATGCTGTAATCCTCTAATTGCAATACTTTTGATTTTAGTTTGTAGGGCAACACTGACTTTGGGTCAACCAGTAGGGTCACCATACTGGGCTTCAGCTTTGGTCCAGGTGAAAAGTGTAAAGAATGTCTTGCTCCTTTAGACAAACATGATACGGGCACAAAACATTTGAAACTGTTTAGAGAGGAGCTATTTACAGCTCTCACCTCTCTTATTTCCTTTTAGCAAATTGGATTGAAGGAGGAAGTTGGAAACTTAATTTGCAAAGTTATGCTAGGTTTCACATGTAGTAGGTTCCCCACCAGTGATGTTCATTAAAGATTGTGTGGATTACTTACCAGTGTAGATCCCTAGCAGAGTGTAGATTAAGGAGTTGGAGGGTTCTGCTGACCCAGTGCTGTTAGTGGTATTGGTCATACAGTCATACGCTCCGCAGCAAGCCAGGTTTTCTTCTGAGATTTCCACTAATTCAGTAAGAACCAAAAGAAAGACAGGTCAGGGAAGAGATCAGATGAGTACACGCTATGTGTAAGGATATAAGAAGAAGAGAATCCGGCACTCCATGATTGGTCCTGGTTTCAAATCCTTCCTGATTAGAGATGTTTAACTTCAGAATCCCAGTTTAACACACAAAAATTTGCTTTAATGGAAACAGTTGCTTGAGACAGAACACTAAATTGATGGTTACATGGAGACAGGGACTAAAGCCAGAGGTTGAAATCTGAATCCAAGTATTTAAAGTTCCAGTGTGTATCTGTACCTCTTAATCATAATACCCCAGAAGATAGGTCCCTCAGTCTACACCACCACTGAACTGACGGACCTCAGGTCTTACAGCCAGAGCGCCTTATCCCTCTCCAGATAATTTCTGTATGCATTACAGGAACAGAAACCATGTTGGGACATCTTTTTGATTTATAAATTCAATTTACGATTACCCACTAATGCAATCTTCCAAGAAATCAGCTTTTCCTGGTTTTGTTACTTTATTACTGGCTTTGTTGCTCTTTGAGAACATACTTGAAACTAGAAGAGTTTGGCAGGGTTTGGAGTAAGACCTTTGCTTTGTTCAATCCCATCCGTGTTGTGCTGGGCTTGTGTCAAAGCCACACACATGCGTGTACTCTGCGTGCACCCTGCGTGTCACCTCCACGCTGTGCCCACTTCCTCCAGTACCCGTTCTGTAAAGAAAAAACACTAACCCAAAGTGTAAGCCTGAATAAGCTATGTAGAGGGGAAGAATGATCAAAAACCCATACAATTATTTCAGTGTTTTCACCGCAGAATTTGTCACTGGTCCAAGCATAATAAAGGGCAATAGCGTGTACCTTGGCTGATTCCTTAAACAGGACTTGAGCTGTAATTTTTCAATTAGGGTTATTGTGTAACTCCTTTTAGTGTGTTTTTCCCCATTGCTTCCAATCAAAGCTGCTGCAATGTGAAGCAGCTGTTTAACTAGCTTCATAAACAACTTTAGGTTCAACATCGGATAAAACTTAATAACATAAAGAAAATCATTACCTTATTATAGCCAGTTTTGAACTTATACGCAGTTTTGAACAAAGAGACTCTTGGCAAAATTACCATATGCGAAAGGTGAATCACACTACTAAAGTATGGAAGCGTGCAAAACAAGTTTTTTATCTGTTCACGTATCACCTGAAGATGAAGATGCACATGCGATTAGTGATACGGCCGCTGCAAGGCAGGGTTTGCTCTGTTTCTCTGGAAATAAGGCTGCAACATTGAGGAGTGAGAAAGGATGACGGTTGTAATTTACATTGATTACT
Organism: Cariama cristata; assembly: GCF_000690535.1. Classification (NCBI taxonomy): domain Eukaryota; kingdom Metazoa; phylum Chordata; class Aves; order Cariamiformes; family Cariamidae; genus Cariama; species Cariama cristata. The sequence goes on along the minus strand of NW_009598576.1, from coordinate 13,206 downwards.
GTCTTCTGTTGTAGTATTACTTCATGGTGTAGCTTGCATTGCTATGTCTGGATTCAGTGATGCAGGAAATGTGTCAAGTGTACATTCATATCTGAATTTTATGCATTTTGATTCTGCAGATACATACTACATCTTTCAGACTGCTCAGTGAAATTATGTATTTGAAGTATGTGAACAATCTGGGTGGATACTTTCACTGCACTGTCAGAGGAGAGGAAAAGAAGTGAGTGACTGGAGATCCTTACCCCCTCGCCCCCCAAGAAACTCCCTCTAGATTAAAGCTGAGCCTCACTGAGAAGGCACTGTTGGGGATCTTATGGTCTGACTGCTCGTCACTCCTGTGAAGATACGCCAGGCCTTTGGCTTTGAGAGCTGTTCACAGCACCCTTCTCAGGAACACAGCGTTTCCTGAAATCCAACGTAATTGCTAAAAATTAAGTAAAAGAGTTTCTTTACAATTTAAAGGAACATCCTCAGATGTAAAACTAGGAGGGGATTTACAAGACCAAAAAAAAAAAAAAGAGTATTTTAATCCTCTTGTTAACATGATGTGTGCTGTGAGGCAGAGGAGAGTAAAATGGTTGCAGGCTGTGCGGACCCCAGAGCTGCACCACGGCCTCTGCCCTGCAGATGAAATCAGAAGGGACATCGTGTGGCTCCGTGATCAGGTCAGCAGGGCTTTGTTCTCGATAACCGTCCTTTAGCATTCTGCTTTGATGGTGTTTCATCTATAGTTGCTTGGGTTTAGTGGAAGCATGATTCTCCATAAGCAGCACACCTTGTGACAACTACTTTGCCATAAACCCAAGGATTCAAGGATCAAAACCTGATGCCAGCTCCCTGACATTTCATTTTAACCTAATACCTGTTTGAATACCCTCCAGAGGACACACTGCTGAACTGAGCCAGGGAAGAGAGGTAACTTCTTGCTATTCATAGTAGCAGTGTGTATGGAAATCTCTTTCTGTATCCATCCTATTCTGACTTTGACAGGATAGGGAACGCATGGGAGACTGCAATGATAATACACGGTAGCACTTTGAATCTCTAAGGTGGCATCCAAGTATTAACTTATCTTCAAAACTGCCCTTTTAAAGCTTACACCAATTACAAGCATCGGAAATGAGGGCAGTGCTGTTGAGTGATTTTTTCCAGCTACATCGGTATCTGCTGTCTGAGCCAGATATATACAGCAGAGGAGCCCTGGCATGCAGATCTTGACAATTCTGTAAAGCACTCATTTGCAGCAAACACCGGCATCAGGTTGACCAACCTTGAACGTTTAACAGCAAATTAATCCAATGCTACAACTTTGCAAAAAGGCTGCTTCAGTGTTTTGCCTTTTGTTTTAATCCACTTTAAATAGAAGTCAGATGTGAAAGATTCTCACTGCCAGCAGCCTATCTATGCTTTACAACACAGGGGTGGAATTCGAAAGGAATTCAATAGACATCTATTTTTGAGCTAGCTGTCTGAAGTCTCTTTATAGCTGATGAAGAGTTGATAGAAAATAGACAATTCCAGAGAACAATTCAGCCCATCTATTTCAGACATGTACCTTCAGATGAGCTAACTTACCTCTGGAGTGCCTATTTCTATCAACTGTGAAGGCAATTGAGGGTCACCAGCTCAGCTACAGAAGTCTACCTTTTAACTATTTAGAATTAGCTGATGTTTATAGAAAGAAATGACGAGATTTTTAAATATATTTTACCTTTGGTGGAATCTTGGCTAAAGATCAGGGATGAGATGAGATTTCCCCAGATGCCGGAGGACTGAAATATCAGAAAGAAGACCCCAAAGTATTGGTTGATAATGTCTTTCCCATTTTTTCCTGCTTTCTCAGCATACGAATTGCCAGCAACGGTGAGGTAAGTGCATTTGGCAGACCAGAGTGGTGCTCCTCCTAACCCCAGGATCACAGAGGTAGGGATTAGTGTGTACCTGCCAAAGAACACTTCATTTAGTATAGTTATTATCCATTAGCATAATAATAATTTGCTCAAAGATCCAGTAGCAAAAACAGACATCAAAGAAATAGATTCATCCTTTGTGTGATTCAACGAATCTGTTACATGGAACCGAGAAAAGGCCAGTCTTACGACATTTAGGATATGCAAGCACTCCCAGCTGTGTCCTAGGCTAGGCTGGCTAGGTCTGTGCCAATGGGACTTATTCTTTTGAAACCGAGAATTGAATTGCACCTGCCCTTCAGAAGATGGCTCACAACAACCTTCCTCCGCAGAGTTGCATCCCCTGTCACTGGAGAGCAGAAGTTGTTCATCCACCTCCGAAAGGGCAAGGCAGGACCTGGCCTCCTCCCGTGGTCCTCTGCTCCCAGAGCCACTGCCGGGCAGACAGCCTTCCCTTTGATCTTTTCCAAAACAGTCCTAAAAGTCATTTGGATTTTAAATGAAACTTCTGATTATTTTTTTTTCCTGAAGGAAAATCTCTGCTACACACACATGAGTTAGAGAAGCAGCTTCAGGTGGGCAGATGGATGTATTCATTCTGGCTTTTTGCACATTTTGACCTCTCTGTTTCACCTGCTACTGGATTTATTTATCCCTGTTTCATACAGGTAGCACTTTTTGCATCCAACTTTCAAATCTGCAACACAGAGGTAGAGAAGAAAAAGAAGAACGAGCTTTGCCCTTACTGATTTTGTTCAAACACGATAGACAGGGTTAAAGTATTTAAATGGTACCAGCTAGCATAGAAGTTCCCTAAGGAGAAGGCGATGTAGCAGCACATAGAGCCTGCGATGGTCCACTTGCAGCCCAGCTTCTTGATGAGGACTGGAGGGAGGAACATGGACGATAAGATGAGCGCAGCATAGAGAACACTTAGGGAAGCGACGCCCAGGCCTTCTTCTGAGTGGAGACTGCTCTGCAGGGACAAAAACAGCGGTTCGGACAAATTTTATCACAGGCACGTGTTACTGCGGTGTACAGAGAGTGGTTTCAGGCAAAAACAGAGACACAGGAGCTGGGGCTGGGTATTGCTGTCTCCTTTCCCCAAAGCAGCCTGATTGTGGACTTACGGTTTTCCTGACAATGATAGCGCGTTTATGAAAATATGGTACCAAACCAGGCGAGCATGGCTCAGATTCAAAGCTTTGGTAAATCAGACTTCAGATTGTTTGATGTAATTTGTTTGAGTTTCTCTCTTTTCTTGGCCCTCCGTTTTTGTCGCAGGCAGGGATATCCTCAGAGCTGCATTGCAAGGGCTGACTTGGCAACAGTGGAAGACTCTTTGCTCTAAACTACAGGTCTGATAATTTCTAAATTCTTCAGAGGCCAAGGTTCAAATATCCTAATATGTTCACAGCAGCTCTTTGTAGTTGGAAGTAATTGATTCACCCACATTTTCACAAGGGAGGAATAACATACTGATCTAACCGGGTTTTATATCTTTATGCTCAAAATTGTTCTCCTCTTGTCTTGATTCTGTGGAAGTTGTAATGAGCGATCAAGATGCTGCTTATCAACATCTTCCAGTTTGTTTTCATTAAAAGCTGACACGATCCAGTACGATTTTGGTAGGGGGAATGGATGTCTAGGGGGTAGCACTGGAGAGCACTGGAGGAGAGGAAAGCAAGGTTGCTGGTAGCTGCACTGAGCACTTCCAAGCCCTGGCTGCGTGGTCCAGCCGGGTAGGACCATGGCGGGAGCGGCACAGCACCCTTGGCGAGAAGCAGGCATCGGGACAGCGAGGTGAGGAGGTTCTCTGTTGAACAGGATCAGCGTATTTGAGGATTGGAATGGTTGGTTTGTAAACAGGCAAAGAGGCTTCCTGATCACAGAGGTCTTATTTCTGAAATATTGCATGCCTGGTTTTGTCAGCTACAGCTTCCAAAAATTAGAAGCCAAGCCTCCAAAATCATACGATTAGCTTAATTGCTAATGTTCGGGGTTTTTTTGGGGGAGGTGTCGAGATAAATTATGAAAAATTTTTAATGCTTCTCCTGCAGGCTACAGTACAATAAAATAACTGACTTTTGATTGCATCTCAGCAAGGCTTCTTTAACCACCAAGACAAAACGGAGAGAGAAGAGGGCTACTTCATGAATCAGCATCACTCCCTCCCACAGCGTTAGGGGAGGCTTTAGCTTCCAGGACTTAACCTGAGCGTGCACCCTTTCAGGTGGTGGGGCTGACTTGAGGCTTCTCAGGTTTGTCTTCCCCTGCCTTGTTAGTCTGCCCATCTCCTAACATCTCCATCCATTTTTGGGACTGTTTTTGCAGAGCTTCCCTGAACTTGGAGTTTGACAGTGTCAGCGAACAGGAACTGCTCAAGGAGAGGAGAAGAGAGAGATGAACAGAGCTAGCAGGGACCTCTTCCTGAAATGAGGTGAACCCCTTGTTATCGCAAACAAGGGCATCAATTTATGTATCAAGCTTCACCTTTAAAGCATACAGATTCCCAGACCAGTGGGAAAATCTGACCCAATTGATCAGGGTCATCTTTTAATATCCTGCCTAAAGTTGCTCATGGATGGCTTATATCCATTTATTTGTCATTAGACCAGCAGAGTCTTCTAGTCTGAGAAGTTCCTCCTTGTGTTTATCTACTCTGAAGTACTCATAGACAGCAACAATAACCCTCAGTCTTTTGGCTATACTAAACAAGTAAGCTCTGACGGTATCCTGAGTGTTCAAGTCAGTCTAGAAACCCATCTCTGTTACTGTGTTTTAAGATGTTGATGCCAATACAAGCTACAGCTGTATTTAATTTAGAATAATATTTTTTATTATTATGTTATAATCATGATGCCGGGAATTACTGTATTATTTTATACTTAAATTATTTAATAGATTGGGCATACATTTTTATTATTTTGCATCGCTGTATAATAATAATAAAATAATAGCATTCTAGAAATATTCAAAACAAATCCTTTCCAGAAATGGAATTTGTTTTCCATTTTGCAATATCTTCTTTTGAGAAAAATCTCAGACAAATTTAGTTTGCATTCAAACTTTTGTGGACCTAAAGAAGTAGTCTGACACAAGTATTCAATATATTTGAGAAGTACTAGAATAAAATATTCAGTAAATGCTATGGGTCTGGGCAAGGAATACTGATGTGTGGGAAGCTGATGTCCCAACCCACCTCATAAAAAATATTGTGCATGCCTTCCTCACAGAAACCGTGGAAAGACTGATGGGTTTCATGCTACCAGCTGACCTGATGCCCTTCCAGGCCAACTGTCCTGCCAACCAGTGGGAGATGCTCCACTTACCTGTAGACTCTGCAGTCCTCCATAAGCAGTGAAGAGAAGTAAAAATCCAAAAGAAATGACCAAAACATTCTTAAGATTCCTTTCCATGTTGATTCATACAAGACAAAAGGTCTGCCGGTGGGCAGAGCTGATCCAATTATTCCAGAGGATGCTTTGAGTTGGAGAAAAACAGCTTATGTTTTGCTGGAAAAGGTCACTTCTCACTGCATTTGTAGAGGAAGGAGTTGTTAATTATTTGAGGATTGGCCAGTGAACTTTACTTTTACTGATAATTCCTTATGGAGTGGTTACTCATTCACCTGTTGTGGCTGAGGCAATAACCAGTGTTCCCAATGGACGTCTATCAGGTTTTATTAGATAGGTATATAATTCACTTGCAACACTTGGAACAATTTTAGCATTGCAGTCGTACATTATATGGCTCTATCACTAGCACAGAAGAAAAAAATTGCAAGCAGTGAAATGGCATAAAGCTGCACTAATCCATAAAGAGCAAAGATTAAAATATTGTACTGAAATCTAGATTGGGCCTATTGATTAATTAAGGTTACAAAAGCACACTAGGAAATGAAATTGTATGTGTTATAATGTTCCCTGCATACACCAGCTCTGTAGCTGTGCCACAGAGCAAACCAAGGTTGCTGGCTGCTTGGCAAGTGGGAAAGTCTTCATCCTTGGCTTTGGTGTTTCAAATTTACCAAGTCATACTCATGGAAATCATTTTTCCCCATCTTTCCCATCAACTCAGAAGCCCAGAAGAAACATGGATTTAGCAGAAAAATGAAAAAGCAACTTCCTCTCACCTCCTCCAGCCCATGGAAAAAAAAAAACCCAGGCTTTGTGGGATGTATTTTCTCTTGCCAGTGCCGCCCAGCTCAAGGAATGAAAATTTCCCCCCTAGCCAGCCAACCTTTGCCCTGCTTTCCCCTGTTTTCAGAGCCTGCCCTTGTGAAGTAGCAGAGGAGGGATTCGAACATGGGAGCAGAGTGGAATCCCAAAAAGTCCATGTGATAACGTAAGCTGGTTCAAGTGGAGGTGATCTGTAGGATGTCCGTAGTGTCCGGTGGGATTGCACAGCTAAGACTTGGTGTAAATCCCACTAGATGGCACAGTAGTTTTGCTTCCCACAGGGACATTCAAGGCTGAAGGGAGGAAGCCTGAATGCATTAATTCCTTTAATACATTAAAGAGGTCACAGCTAGGTTCTGCTTTGGAGAAAATTCCAGTATGTGCCTTTTCATTTTCTTCTTTTGTCTTATAATCTTCTTGAATGAAATAATGCAGAAAACATAATCTTTTAATTCTCTATTGTTAATGGTACTTCAGTATTGCAAGTCTAGATAGTGAAATACCGGCTTTTTATTTTGGAGACTACTATGCTCAGCATGCAAACACTTTCAATTAGATCACAATGCTGCTCTTGTTTTGCAGTGTTTGTAATCCTCCACAAGGCTTATAAAGCAAACTGGTGGTACTTTTCCCAATCTTTTTAGGTTTATAGACCCTCACAATTTTCAGGTGAAGGCATTTCAGAAGAAATTTACACCTGGTGATAACATCCTTGTTTCTGTGTTGGGCCCCTTAGAAATAGTCTGCAAAATTCTAGGGGTTTGAGATCACAGGTTTAAAACCACTGGAAAAATGAATGAGAAAATGTAAGAATCATGCTTGTCCTAAACGAAAGCGTAATTATCACCTGCTCTCACAGAGGAAAGAACCAAGGATAGTGCAAAGCACACTCAGTTATAAAAGCCTTTATGTTAGTGCTCGCTCTTGACATTATCAGCAATAACCACAAAGTTTTAAAAAAACAGCATTGACTGAACACTATTTTTAAAATGCGGTGTTGGATAGGTTATCTGATCAGCACTTCTGCTCTGGAGGAATTCCTAACTCCTAACTCAGTCACGTCCTCTCAGCAGCGCAATGTTGGAGAGTTTTTTTATGGAGTGGTTTGGTTTTTTTCCCCTCTCTCCTTTCGACTGATCAAAGACATTTCGGCCTGTTCCACATCCCTTGCCCAGAGCTTTGGGTTATCCAACTGCCTGGTCCGGAGCCCCTCCTTAGGAATGCGCAGAGCCTTTACCAAGGAGAGCCGATAAGGCGGAGGATCCCTTCCCTCGGTACCAGGCAGCGGGCGGCTCCGGCAGGCCTGCTGTGTATCACCCCTGACACCTCTTTCATTCTTTCTGCCAGTCTAACTAAGATTAAATGAGCCGCAGGAGCTGTGTGCTGCATTTTGGGATTAGCTTTCGCAGAGGGGACTGCAGCCACCAAATTGAAATGTCTTGCAGAGTGCAAGCACTGGGAGATGGAAGAGGCTGGCTAAATCCATGACTCTGTCCCACAGTCGATTACATTTGTTTTCCTGTGTTTATTTTCTCAGTGTAAATGAGGGCAGCCTTTGCTCAAAAGATTATAGCACCAGAGGCTAATCTTTGGGGGTTTTTGTGCTTCATAATTATCATTTCCCTATTTCCTCTTTGCTGGTTCAATATATTGTTTAGGCAGTTATTTTAACAACAACAACAAAACAAAAAACCCAACACCCAGAATACTCACCATAGGATTTTCCGTCTTAGGAGGCTCTTAGTTGATTAGCTCCTTGGTCAGACACAGTATCCTTTGAGTCTGTCTGTAGAAAGGATGAGTATTTTTATACGTCAGCTGGCCTATGGTTTGGCCACCCACGTGATATGGGCAAGTGTTGCAAGAGCTCTTCTCAGAGCTGGCCCTAACTCGCACTGGTGTCCGAGGAGCTGACACGGAGCAGGGGTTGCAGAGGACGTGTGCTTGCTCACGGATACCTCCAAACACATGGATGGGAAGAGGGAAGAGTGGAGATGGAGTCTGCGTATTCCCACTGGAAGGAATGAAGCTGATTCCTGCCCTTTTCCCGTGGTGAAAGGCATTGCAGATGTGCTAGAGGGGAACATCAGGACCGAGCCTGTTGTCCTGAGCTGTAGCAGTACTACAAAGCCCTCACCATACTGTCTTGTGCTGGAGCTCTTAACGGTGACAAAGCCAGCAGATTGCATGGTCCTTCTCGGTAAGCTACAGAGAACTGCCTGGCTCACACTCCCAGGCAGTTGAATCCATGCTGCTGGCATTTAATCCATCCTGGTAGACATATGAGCACTGAACCATCTTTCCAGAGACTACTTTGGGGTAGACAGGACCCTCCTTTGACTAAGCTACCACCACCCCAAATGGTCACCTTCTGGGGCTGTCACACAGAAGACACTCTACATGGCCTATAGCAGTGTCAGTGTCCTGAGAGAATAAATTACTTCTCCAGAGAGTGAGGGACCTGTAAAACAAGGCTGATTCATCAGGCAACATGAAGTGATCTAGATGTGAAAAATCTTTCATAGATTGCAGATGGCATTGGAAAGCATGACTGACTCCTAGGAGATGCCCAGGCACATCTAACTCTACTGCAACCACTCTTTTATTCTCAAAGTCCTCCTCTCCCAGGAAATCAGCCTGACATACCTGCAGTGTTCCCACCTGCCAGACCAATGTCTGAATTCTCCATTTTTATCAGCCCCTTCGGAAAGAAAGGAGCTAATTAAAATTCAGGGCTGCTTGGTCCAGGCTGCCTACACAGCATTTCCTTTTTTGCTGTGAAAGCCTGGCCATGTTGCTCTGTTCTTCCCCTCCTCCTTCACCTGTGTTGGTGCCCTGCTGATTTTGGAGTTGGAGCGGGAATGGCTAAATGTGATGCGCGTGCCTTGCAAAGCCCAGCTGCTCCTGACAGAAAATACAGGCTGTTAGATGCTGAGAGAGGGTCACAAGTCGGATCTGAGATTCCTAACACTAAACTGAACAGATCAAGCGGTAAAAGCCATTTTCTCCTGGGAAGAAGGTCGGAAGGGAGTTGCCAGTCAGTGAATTTATTTTGCCCACAAAATCAAAGGAAAATAATTTTTGTTGTGCCAAAGGCTCCAGCAGTGTGAGCTGCTCCTGTGTGCCTCTAAAGGTCTAAACATCTCCCTCTCCTCCAGCATTTCAACTCTCATTTCCAAATTTCCTGTATTTCCCTTATCTCCTTTCAAATACTGCTCCTTTTCCACCGTGCAAGGCATCCACAGATGTTGTCCTTTCATCTGCTCTCCCAAGACCCCTCTACATGCATGGCTGCATAGACATCAGTATGCCATTTCTGTCTGAATCCTACCTGCTGACGTCCTCTGTCTTTCTCTGGAGGCACAAAACTGTCTATCTCAATCTTCCTTTATGCCCTTGATGTTTGCTGTCCTTCCTTACTGCTTTGCTGTTCCCTAGCCATCACCCTGCCTTCGTCTCTCTGCTTCCCCCTCCTTACCTGTCTCCCGAGTTTCTTAAGGGAATCACCTGAAAACTGCTGGTTGTGTTTCCATCTCACAAGTTGTTAGACTACTTTTAGCCTCACTGGCTGTAAGGTCCCTCTCCCTCCTCCTTCAACACTGCTCTTAATTCTCATAAGGCCCTTTTCCAGCTCCACTACCTATCCCTTAAGGAAGAGGAGGAGAGATGACCGGTCTTCTGGGCTGGAACCAAGAAGAGGGACCAAATGGACAAAGAGAGGAGAGGCCGCTCGCCATAGGCTTGAATGAAGTTGTGACTTTTTTATCCATAGGACCGTATAAGAGACTTTCCCTGCAGGACATTTGTCTTTGCTGAATGCAGCTGTCCACATAACCGGTATTGTCTCTAGAGTAAAGGCAGGACTCAATTTAGGATAGGATGATGTGATGCCAGTCCAGGCTCACTCATAAATTTTTATGAGCTGGAGAAACAGTGCCTTTAAGTGTTGGACTTCTTATAGATGCTACTCGTCTCCTGAGATTTGCCTCTCTCTTGGCTGGAGCTTTAAATGCATGAATACATCTACGAGAGTGTTCACCGATACTAATTCGAACCTAGGGAGAGATTCAAGCATTTTGAAGGTAAGCCGCTGCCCTGCGTAGCAGCCAACCTCTCTGCAGAGGACAGCTAAGGAGATCGGCCTCTCCAGGTTGACAGCTGCCCGTCAACCACCCCATTTCTCCACCGGCATTGTCTTGCATTCATTCTCTTATAAAAAAGTGCTTTCATCTGGTTCAGACTCAGCCTATTCACATTTTACCTTCTTAAAATTGTTGCCTGAGCACTGGCACTGTACATGTGCCTTGCCCTGTGTTTTGGATGTTTCAGAATAGCTGGGGTAAACCCGTTTCTAATCCTAAACCAGCGGCTGCGACTCAGTTGGTAAGACTTAACACCCTGCTAAGATAAACACGCCACTGTTGTGATCCGTGCTTTTATAATGAAAGTGTAGGGAGGCGGGTCCTGCATAGGAACAATAGACTTTTGTATGGCAGCGGCTCTGAAGTCTTAAGAGCCATTTAGTGGAAACTGCTCGACTGCGTACTGGTTGTTGACATGAGCATGCATCAGAAATTCCTTGCAATCAGAAATTCCTTGCACACACCCATGATGTGGGCTGGGAGGATGGGACTCTGTCAGCAACCCAGACCATGTACTTTCCCCTTCCCTTTTTGGTTCAGAGGTGGCTGCTCATGTTATTAATATCCACTACTGAGCCAGAACACAAAAAGGGTCTATAATGCTCAGCCAGGAAGCTCCTGCTTTTGAAAGGCTGTCACAAAGATCTGTGAACAATTTATCGCCTTGTGGAAATAAAAGGGGAAGGAGAATGGGGTTTGATCCCAGAAAGCAGGGTTGCTTAAAGGCATATCGGTGTAGACATCCCGGGATGTGGATGTTCTCACTCTCCAGTGCCTTCCACCTTTCATTTTGTCCATTGCTTGCACCCATGGCTGGAGACTGACATAAGAGGAATATTTACCACCTATTTACCACCCACTTACCATCGATGTAAATATCTATGGCAGATAAAAGGAAAAAGTGGCATGAGCGTGTTCCTCTGGAAGCCTTGCTCCCACTAGCTTCTGCTTTCTGTCCCTGAGTATGCTATAACCGTCTATAGGAGCAGGATCTCCCAAGCTGCAGAAGGGCGAGCAGGGGCTCAAGAGAGTGAAACATAACAAAAGGGCTGCTCTGTACAGGCTGGTGTGTAGCACGGCATGAGATGATGAAACTTCTTGATGAAACTTCATTGATGATGGAACTTCTTCCCTATACCAGTAGATATTACCAAGTGCCTGGGGCAGGTGATTGCCTGTTTTACCTGGCCTTTTTGGTGACACAAAATATGGGGAAGCTCTGTAACCTTCCCCTAGACAGAATCTCTCCCAGGTCTGAGCAACAGACCCCTTCCCTTGCCCCAGATTCAGTAAATCATGCAGCCATCCAGGATATGGCTTCTCTACCAGCCGTCCCTGACCCTTTTTCTCCCTTCCGCAGCCCTGCCTTCTCCCTTACACGTCCCTCCAATTTCAGGCCCATTAGTCTGCATCTCCTTGAGTTCAATCAAATCAAATTACCTTTTCAAGTGGCTTCCCGTATTTTGAAATTATGGAGCTATGATAGACCTCCCTGGAAACAGGTACCAGAGTCTGGCTGGGAATGTCTTGACAGTTGCTACTCTGAACAAGCTTCACGTTTCCCATCTGGTTTAGGGAGATTAGCAAGCCCCCTGTGTATTTCTAATCTTGCACCGATCTTTAAGAAACTGCCCCACTATACTCATGAGGGTTACAAAACTCCTATCCTATCCTTGTTCAGAAACTCCTCTTAATTTTGGCCATCCTTATGGCAGTCCTTGAACCAAGAAGCAAACAGTATTTAGGAAGACAGGACACATACAACTCCACCTCTTGCTTGTTATCTGAAATAAGAGTAAGTATTATTTTGCTTGCATTCTTGCTTGCATATTAATTTCTTGTGAACTGTCAACGTTCCACCAAAGTCCTCCCACCTCCAGAGAAGTGCTGAGATTGCTGATGAGAGTCACTCCATCCATTCCACAGAAGCCATTCCATAACTTCAGGATGGTGAGGACCATCAGTCACCCCCGCCATGGTATGATGGGCACGTAGTGGGGACCTGAAGGTGAAAAGTGACAGCCTATTACCACCAATTCCTTAGCCATTTAGCAGTTCCACAGGAATAGTCACTCCATATGGATCATTTCAGCCTGAATTGTGTCTCTAGAAAGTCATCCTTGGTTTTTTTCCTATTAAAAGTCACTCACAGGGTCTGTTCCAGGATCCCCTGCAACCACTGGAGAAAGACCTCTGACTTTGGCAACAGTAGCTTCAGTCCTTCATACGCCGGTGGATGGATGCCCTTGGCTTTCCCACGTGAGAGAGTTAAAGCTTGGTGAAGTCAGCTTCAGCAGGAGGCTGAAGACTTCCGAGCATTGTAGGATAACTCTGGAGAAATGTGGAGGAAAAATTGTCAGAGTAGCGGGCAGGAAATCTAGAAGCAATATCTAGTTCCTCACAGACTGCTAACTTCAATAGGGTCTCTGTGAGAAAAGGCGTTTCCATTCTGTTTGCTAGATTCCCTAAGGCCAACAAGCAGACCAGAGTGGACTAAACATGTCTACAACTACTTAAAAAAAAAAATTCAATACCCTTAATTGTCAGAAATTACAAAAATTATGCTAAACGTGGATTTCTCCATGCCAGCCCTCTGGAAGTATTGTAGTTTTAATTATTCAGCATTAAAGACTGACTTACTAAGTTTTATCTTAAACACCGTCTTCCAGAGATAGCTTTTTAAGTGACTATAAGTGTTTTTCTTTAACAGACAAATAGAAAGAAATCTAGAATACACTACAGAAAATCTCAGTGCCTTTTCATTGTGAGATCTCTGCTCCGCAACTGAAGAAGAGAAAATTAGAGAGTAAAACTCTCTCCATCATATGGAGAAGGAGCACCAGGGAGCTTAGGGGAGCAGTTAGAGAAAAGCAGACAAACCTGTGGCCTGTTTTTCTGATTACCTGTCACTGTTTAAGGCTGGGCTGGTAATTAAAGCCAGCGACAGATGCTCTCTATTAACCCTTTCCT
>NW_009598575.1:85626-85862 GCF_000690535.1 Cariama cristata | reverse complement strand
GGCTGCCCGCAGGAGCCCCACGCAGCCCAGCAACAGGAGAGCGAGTCCGGCCCCTGCCACCATCCTCTTTGCTCCTGGAAGCATCCCCTGTGAGAGCTTGGGGGGTCACACCAGGTCCCCTGGGGACAGCGGATGCCCAGAGGGTGCAAACCCACCCTGCTGGAGACTGAATCTGGCCCCTTTCAGCTGGCTGGAGAAGAGGGGAGCCCCGGGGGCTGCCTCATCCCTTAGCCCTC
>NW_009598575.1:85158-85439 GCF_000690535.1 Cariama cristata | reverse complement strand
GAGCCAGGGCCGGTAGGGCTGCAGGGCCAACGTGCACTCCATCACTTTCACCCCCGGAGCTCGTAGCGCTGCCAGACCCAGGCTGGGGAGGCAAATCGGCCACATCAGCACAGTTCCCCTTTATTTGGGCTAATCCTCAGGCATCAGGACCAATTTGCAGACTCATCTCATCTTCCCCTCAAAGAAGCAGCGACAAAAGTCAACGCGCGGCTGAAAATTGTGTTGTTGCAGCCTGCCCCATCCAGAAAGGGCAGCGCCCAGCTCCCCCCGGAGCTGCCAGG
>NW_009598575.1:78649-84952 GCF_000690535.1 Cariama cristata | reverse complement strand
CCTGCCCATGCTCTCCCCCCCCCCCCCCCCCCCCTTTGCTGGAAAACCGCCCAGATCTCCGCTCTGTTTGCATTCAATGTTTCTCCCTAAAAGACAGGAAGAACCTCTCCTATTTGGTCAATAAAACCCCTGCAATTAGCATTAATTACTGACAGATAACCTCATGGCAGAGAGCAGCCCGGTACCAGGCAGGGATGCCCACTGGCCCAACCCTGGCCAGACTCGGGGGCTGGCAGGGGGCAAGCCCGGCGGGGGGCTGACGCGGTCTCGCGCGGCCGGAGCACCCCTCCGGCGAGCGGCCAGGCCGTGGGTACCACCCGCCAGCCTTGCCCATGTCCCCAGCCAGGGGATGGCACATAGCCGGGCCCCATGCCCTGCCCGGCTCTGCCATACGTCACCCACACACCGCCCTTGTTTGAACTGCCTGGGGATGTTTGTCAGGGACGTGGGGACGTGGGAACAGCCTGCAGCCGGGGGCTGGCGGGTGCCATCAGATAGCGGTGGGGGTGCCCGGTGCCCACGCCCGGCAATGACGCAGGGATTTGTCAGCCTGCGTCCCTCCAGGAGGAAGGGGCAGGTCCTGCAGCAGCAGCCTCCCCTCACCCCTGCCCCATGGTGGGTACCTGCAGGCCCCGCCCTGGGGTTGCTGCTGCTGGCATGGTGCCACGGAGCGGGGCTGCCCCTGGCCGGCCGCAACTACCAAAGCCCTTCAGCGTGCTTGGACACAGCCTTGCCCATCATGGTCCTCGCTCCTGGGTGTCCTCTTGCACCAGTGAGAGGTGACTGAAGCTCATCTACCCTAATGCTTTGACCACGCTGCTCTAGAGCATCGCTTCGCTGGCTCCTAACATACCAAAGCAGCTCTGAAAGCTCTTCCCGTTGCCTGTCCCATGGCCTCCTGCAAAGCTGCCAGCTCCTGCCCAGCATCTTGCTGCTGCCAACTACAGCCAACAGCCCGGCTCTCCTTCCCCCAGCCCTCTTGAAGACCCTTGGAGGCCACTGCGAGCTACCCAGGAGGCAGCTACTTGCGGAGGATCCAGCCCCAGAGCTGAGCCCCACTTCCCACAACACAGAGGACTTGTAGCTGGCTGAAGCTGTAACTTCTGGCTGTCAGGCTCAACCCATGTCCCCAGGGATCTCCCACAGCTCCTCTGTGGCAGCATTTACCAAAACAGGCAGGCAGCGAGTGCTGCTACACCCACAGGGAGCAGCTCCATGCCAGCATGCAGGGGCAGGTCTGGCTTTTGCCCCAAGGAGGGAGGATCAGACCCACCTCCTTCACCCACACAACTGGGATACAACTGCTGCTGCTGCTTACCCAGAGCTCTTAAGGCTTGGCCAGCTAGCTAGGCACCTTCCAGGATCAAAGGGATAAAGGCACCTTGTGTCCAAACACAGCTGCTGCCTGCTATCAGAGATCAGCCACTGACGAAAGGGGAAACCCTTCAAACGCAGCAGCCCCCCAAGAAGACAGGACTCCACCCTTGGTTTATGAAAACTCATGAAAATGTTCCCCAAAGGATCCTGAGGCTACTCCATTACTCCTCAGTTAGACAAAGGATTCCCCAGCTCCCTGCCTGGCTGGTTCAATTAAGCTTATTTGGATGCAACACAGCAAGTATCCACAAGCCCCTCGCCATCCCGGGGAGGGGAAGAGGCGTGCGCCGTCCCCCAGGAGATGCAGTTTCAAGTCTGAGCCCGAGCACTGGCAAACTCGACGCGGCTATGCCAGAGACATAGCAGAGCTCGCTAAACTTTGGCACAGATGTGCAACCTGTGGGAGAACATGGATGAAAGCCTCCCGGAGGTTTGTACTTGCCAAGCTGGCTCTACTAGAAGATAAAGAGGCTGCGTTGTTTGAATATTAAACCCTTAAAATGCCCCCAGCAGCTTTATCCCTGCTGGGCATCATAATTCAGGTACTGGCTCCACCTGAGTCGGCAGTGAGAGCTGGAAACTGGTCAGGTGAGCACTAGCGGAGCCCAGGGCTTCAGTGGCACCTCCCTGGTCAAAATACAAGGCGGCAGCCATTGTCAATTTGTTCTCTAATTGTTCAAGTCAAACTTTTTTTGAGTCTGAAAACAGCACGGAGGAGCCATCATTCCCCTTTTCAGAGGCTGAAGAATCGCACACCTTCATGCATCAGCTGCCAAGCCAAAGCCAGGCAGGCAGCCTCAGCTCCAGGGATGAGCGTCCCCCTCCCAGCTGGAAGAACAGTGAACAGCCCAGGGAAGCAAGCAGGTCCTGAAAGGGCGAGCAAATCCACACCTCCACTAACCACCCACCTGATCCAAGCTTGCTCACAGCCTTTCTAAAAGCCACACAAAAGCCCCAGCCCTTCTCCAGCTCCCAGACTCTCAGGCAAGCGGGGGCTCTTACTCAAAACATCTCAAAAAGGCCCCATCCCAGTCTCTCCAGCACAGAGCACCCTTGGTCCCCAAAAGCTCTCTCCTGACATGGACTGTGGAGGTCTCAACGAGTCCTCCCTTGCCAGGGGTCTGAACAGCCACTGAACACCGATGATTTGTTTATAATCCAGAGGATGTGCCACGACAGCCGGAAAGACAAACGAAAGCAGCACACAGACGCTGGGCACATACTCTTTATTCTGGGGATAAAAATGGCTTATACATTTTGCAGCAACTATTTTCATAAAAGACTTTTATAAAAAATGTAAAAATAAGCAAATATTTTCCATTATTAATATAGGAAAATGCTGCTGTGTGAATGGTTACTCTACAACTTATGAGATAAAATACCACCTTAAGGAGATATCATCTTTACAAGTAGTTAAAAAATAAAAGAAAGGCAGAGGGCCATCGTATTAACACGCCAGGCATGAAGCTGGCTTCATTCCACAGAAAGCACTCATCTTGTAAAAGGTAGCCACATATATAAAAAGGCACTTGGTTATTTGGGGCTAACGAGGAAAAGCCCTTTGTTTCTTTAGCATGGATGTAGCAACACTTCATTATTTGCAGTGAAACATGTACCTGGACAGACCTCCAGGAGCTTGCAGGCTCCTGCCTGGAGATCCGAGTCGGTTGCAGCTAAACTTCACAGGACACACTGCAGCGAGCGTGCTGGGGAACGCTGTGTGCGTCAAAAAAAGGCAGTAACTTCAGAATTAAAAACTTCAGCCCAAAACGACGGCCCCGGGAATCAGCTCCTCCTGAGGCCCTGCCTTCATGTACCATTGAGTCGAATCGAAAGAAAAAGCTTTTACTCTTGATTAGAATGGAAAGAAACATTGGAGAAAATACTGTACATGGTAGGATGCTGAATGGCCGCTGCTCGGAGGGGAGCGGCCTTCTCTGTCCTTTGGCGGCAGCCGACAGCCCCGATCTCTTTGGAAGACGTGTCTGCAGGGTTCCCCCGAAGAGGTAGGAGCAAACCATTCCCTGAAATGTTCACTTCGGCTGCTGACTGGTTCAGAGCCCTTCAGGGAAGCATTACTCTTGCGGACAAAGCAGAAAGAGCAGCCGCTTGTATAAGGTCAGCGACGGCTGGCTTCCGTAACTCCAAAAATATCAGGGGAGCTGCAGTATGAATGGCACCACCGTCCCACAGAACACGCAGGGCACCTCAGTTGGGAAATCTGGATACAGGCTGAAGCTGAGAGCAGAGGACAGCCCCAAACTTGTTAACCAAGCTGCATCAGGCAACGGTTTCTGAGCTATTTGGTCTGCCGCTTAAGCCCAGCTCCTGGTTTCAGGCATGCTGCTGCTGCTGGAAGCCTGCTTGGGAGTCAGTGCTGCAGCCTCCTTGCTGGGAGGGGAAGACAAGGCAGCCCTGCTCCAGGGCTGGAGCAAAAGGAACACTTTTCAAAGGGCTGGGATGCTGCTCCTGATGCAGAAGGACACACACTGCAACATGTAACAACGTCCTCGACACTTCTTGATAACACCATAAAGAGGCAGCACATGGTACCTGGAGGACAGGACACACAGCCAGCCCTTGGATGGAGGGGAGGGCAGGACTGTGCAAGAACGCTGGGAGCTCGTGTTATCAGGTTTAGAAACGCTCATGCTCACCCCAAGAGGTTCCCAAAAGGCCTGTGTTGGTTGCAGGGCATCTCTTCCGGCACGGGAGCCCATGAAGGCAGTCACGGACACACCTGGCAGGACGGGGGCATGGGGAGGGTAGTGTGTCAAAATGGTCAGGTGTGTCTCAGGGAAGACATATAACACGGGAGAGATGTGCCTACAGGCCACCACGAGGGGAAGACCAGGTCAGACCAGCGTTTTTGGGAGAGAGGGGAAAGAAAAAAAATTAAAAAAATACCTAGGAGAAGACTATATGTATATATAATCTCATAATACCTGGGGGGCAGGCAGTGAGAACACTAAGGGGTGTTAGTGGGTTTGTACAAGACAAAGGCTCTTGAAGAGGAAAGGGTGAAGCTGCGTGACAGAAGGTGTCACTTGACCGGCGGGTGTTTTGGGAAGTCCGGCTCACTTGCTGAGCAAGAGCGGCCACGGGAGGGAGGGGTCTCGGAACGTGGGTGCAGCTCTGAGCTGTGTCAAAACAAGGCAATTGAACTTGAGGAGAACTAGTAGAAGGTGCTTCAGAGAGAGGTTATGTGGGTAACAAAAGGAGTAACAAAATAAGGATACAAAGCTGGTTTTGGCTAAATTTCTGGAGAAACGACCATGAGATGCGTTAAGCTGAAGAGCTGTCTCCCCACAGAAATGGTGGAACATATTTTAAAGCAGACTGGAGAATCCAGTGCAGACAGCGGTCACACCCGAGGTGCACGGGAGTTGGTTAGAAGTGACCCAGCTGGTCTTCTCCATCACCAGCTTCTACAGTTCTCTGTTTAGCATAAAAGCATACAAGCCTACAGCGACCACAGTCCCTCCAAGGAAAGAATAGCCTGGGCTCATTAAGACTCTTGGATACTAAAATGGTTCTTCATTTTCATCCTGGAAGACCTTCATGAGTTCTGGAGTCCACTTTTATCGGGCGTCACCTTGGCCAGCCTTCAGGCATACACCTGCATGTTGTTCCGCTGCTGCTCTGTCATGTGAGCGGCTGCTGGCCCACGCTGGTTGTTACCGGGACTGGTTGCCACATCAGACCAGTCAGAGGCAGAGTGCGGGGAGGAGCTTGACCACTGGTCTGGAGATTCAGGCGATGGAGTCAGGTATGGGTGCTCCCCTTGTAAGTGCCGGTTGTGGCTAGGAGTCCGTTCTGTGGCCGAGGAGTAGCAGCTGTGCTGGGAGGGAGGCGTGGGGTACTTCCCCATCGAGCTCTGGAACTGGTGGTAGGCGGGGAGGACCGTCTGAGCCACCTGCCCGTCCTGCTGAGGGATGGCAGCCATGGAGAACGAGGCGCTGGGCAGCTGAGCTAAATCCGGTATCTGGTACATGGAGCTAAGAGGACCAGCCATGTTCTGAGCGCAGTTTGACTGGGCCTGTTGTGGCAGTGCTTGCTGGTTTATGCCACCCTTGGGAACCAGCTGGAAAGTCATGATAGGGGGCAGAGACTCCCTGGACACTCCCATGTGCTTTGTATCTGCTTGAACCAAACCGCTCTGCTGAGAAACACTGGGGTGTGAATGCATCACCTGCGGTACCATGCCAAACATCTCATTGTACTGGGACTCGTTCACCTCCATACGGTTCATCCACTCGGTGGAAACGTTGGCTGGCCGGAGCCTGCCAAGCCCACTGTTAGGAGGGGTGGTTCTGTGCTGCGAAAGCAGTTGGCTGACGGACGGGAGCACCGTGCTGGATCCACGTCCTAAGGGCTGCATCTCGTGGAGGTTGGAGAAGGACATCGTGTGTGCAGCTTGCACCGACGGAGCAGTCAGCAGGGAGCTGGGTGACGAGTGTAACACCCCCGGCGACGGCATCACAGGAGACGATGTTGGCTCAGACGCAAAAGCATGGGGCGACTCTAGGGAATCAACTGGTGACAGGGTCACTGAGCTCTCCGAAAACTGCCCTTTGCTCTCACTGAGGGACTTCTTCCTTCTCCTCTTTGCATCTTTGGTGAGGTTCGTGGGCACGATGCCTTTGGCATTCGGTTTTCGCGACTTCTTGCTTAACGAAGCATGCTTCAGATTGAGGAAGGACCGATTTGGGCCACAAATGACCGGGGAGAGGGCAGAGTTCAGCATGGCACCGGGGTGCCCAGCGGGGCTGTGCGCCACATTGTACTCGTTGAGAAGCTGCACTATGTCGTGGTGCATCCGGTCCTGGGCCACATCTCGGGGCAGGCGGTCCATGTGGTCTGTGATGTCTCGATTGGCAAAATGGTCCAGCAAGATTTTTGCTGCTTCAAAACTGCCTTCCCGAC
>NW_009598575.1:51985-78618 GCF_000690535.1 Cariama cristata | reverse complement strand
AGCGGTGTCTCCTCCTGAAAACACAGAGAATAAGTTTTTTAGCGGCTTCACTGTGGGGGGACTGATTGACAGCTAACAATCCCTTAAGGGTGCAGCAACACCTACAAGCACTGTTTAATGCAGTGTGGCACTAATTGTCTCCAAGCAGCACCCACTCTGAGAGGTGCCCATTGAAAAAGGCAGATTACAAGAGATTATTTCATACACGGCAGTGAAGCACACAGGCTAAACTATCCCACCAGAAGTGCACTATTCTGCCACAGGTCCTTGGAGGAACTGTGAAAGCACCCAGTGCCTTTCTCTCATTGTCTCCTATGAAGGAAAGGTATCAAGGGACTAAAACGGCCCAGTAAAGAACTGCAGCTTGAGGTAGCTCTAAAATCCACTGAGCAATACATAACAATCCAAAAAAGAAACCCTAGGCAGAGGACAGAAATCAAGGACTAAGACATGGCAAAAACTAACAGTGAAGCTACAGGAGGTTTGCACAGTGCAGACTCTCTCTCGAATAGAGGGGCTCTCCCCCATATCCACTCTGCATTGAGATCCCTGGAAACGTGACAGGACGTGACTGCTGCTGTGCTGCCAGATCTGTCTCTCTGCTAACAGGAATCCAGCTGCTTGACACCAGCACCACTTCACCCTGGTGCTCTCACACACCACTGACCATGTACTGCATTCCTTTTCTGCAAGGAAAGCAGGACAGCATTGACACCCAGGACTTGGCCAAACAAGGAAGAGAACTGCTCTCCCACATCAGAAATCCTACAAGACATTCAGCACTTGGGGAGAGTTCCGGTCACAGTCTGAGTTTGGAAGACCTGCACTGAGCACCCAGTTTAGAATATCCGAACTTAGTTCACTACCAACAGCAAAGAGATGCTTTGAGTTGGGAAGCACAGCCACACTGAGTACACCCAAACTGTACCTTGTTATCCTGCATGTCTCTGTTGGCACCATTTTTCAGCAGCACTAGTGTTGCTTCCACGTTGTTGACAGCAGCAGCCCAGTGAAGAGCAGATTTACCTGCAGGGAAACCCAACAAATTCAGTAACAAACCAAGGGGCTATTTTCTAAAGCACCGAGATGGACAGAGTACACGGAGGGGAAAAAAGCAACTGCAGTGCAGCTCACAGCACGCGAACCTGTCCTGAAGTCACATTTATACTTTGGAAATCACCATGTTGTGACATACCCCTACGTTACCAAGATGCAATGGGACTTTCGGCACTTGCTCTGGGATTTTTTTTTTTAATTTTTTAAATAACCTATCTACAGTCATGTTTGCAGTCCAGAAAATCCCAATATCCAACCCCGTATTTCTTCTGCTTCTCTTCCAGGACTGTCTAACCAAGCCACTGTGCAGCAGCCTGCAGTCTATTGCTGCTGGGACGACTTCCACAGGAGAGCCTAGTGTCAGATTTAGCTACAGAATTTATGAGCAGCCCACAGTCCGGGAGAGCAGAAGCCCATTCCTCCTTGCTCACACCATGACAAATATTTGCCCAGCCCAGTATGTTGTGTTCGCATTACCGTGGTCATCTACGGCGTTCACATCTGCCTGGCAGTTAATTAGCTCGGCCACCATTCCTTCCACAGCCAGACGTGCAGCCAGAATTAACGGGGTTGTTCCATCATTCATCCGAGCATCCAAGTCCGTCACTCTGTTACGGATCAGGATCTGGACAACAGGGGAAGACAGATTTTTTTCAATGCCACTACAGATCAAAACTGAGGATTTTGCAAAAACTCAAGAGAAAATTTATAATGAAAAAGCAGCCTGAACACTGAAATGCAAGGACCCAGATTAATAGATGACAGAGGCAAACAGACCAAATAAATACATGCCAGATGATTCATGCATGCTGAGTTCTTCAAGCTATGAATACCTGAGGAAACTGGATGTAAAATACAGTTTTGCATGGCCATCACACTGTGGAAGGCACAAGAGCAAGGCTGTGAGTGAATGGAGGGCAGCTTGGGCAGGCTCATATAATTAACAGAGCTACTCTAAAATGGGTTCTTCAGTTGCTGTACCTGGAAGACACCCTGGGCATCAGCAGCTACAGCTGCGTGCAGGGGAGTCCGTCCCATATTGTCCCGTGCATTAGCATCCGCACCAGCATCCAGCAAACGTTTCGCAGCATCTGCTCTTGAGTAACGGGCTGCTAAGTGCAGTGCCATCTCCCCAGTGCGGTCTGTTTGGGCCTGCAGGTTGGCGCCTTGATATATTAAATCTGTTATTATATTTGCTGAGGAATCTTCTGCATCCTCATCATCCTCGCTGATATCGGAGCTGCCCACACGCAGAGACGCCAACATAAGTGGAGTACATCCATCTGCAACGGAAGAGATGATATCATGGTAACCTGATAGTGACAGCAAAGGAAAGGAAACCCTCTCACAATCCTCTTTCCTTGAGCACCTACAGCTACAGACAATCCCTCCACTCACTTGAATCCCAACCTGTTCTCTTATCTTAAAGCCCAAGAGTCAGCGAGTTGTTTTCCTTCCAAGCAGGACTTCAATACCTACGGCAACCTCAACAGAACGTAGATACTTCTCAAATAAGCAAGATCATTATAAAACAAAAAAAGTTTACTGCTAAAGTGGAAAAGTTCCTCAAAATGTAAAGGCTAGCTAAATTCCTACAGAGAAGCAAGGGCTATAAAAAAAGGAAAGACTTCAGATGAGTAAGTATTACTTTTCATGGGGATGTCCTAATCACATACCTGGGGAAAAGAAACAATTGACAGAGAAAAACTGTTGGGCAACTAGCCACCAATTATTGGGGGCATTTTGCCAATATTAACCTGAAGTGAAATGCAGACAAAAGCCTTCATATCTATTACAGATCAAGGTCTTCCTGAGAAGGATCGTGAAGTTGAAACAGTCAAGCACTCAAAGCTGAAACATGGCCCAGGATGACTGCCCGAACCAACCTCATCTTGCTTTTAATAACATCCATGACCAGAGCCCTAAACAAACTGATCGCGCACACTCTGTACTTTCACAGAAGTACACCACGTAGGAAGGGACCATGGAATAGGATCTAATCCAGTATTATTCACTGGTGTACCAGTAGCATCCTACACATGCACGATGCCTTGTTCCACACACACCCCTCCATCGCAGCATGGACTGCCCACAGACACAAATTGCTGGAAGTCTCACACAGCTTGAGTGCTTTGGAAGATACTGGGCTAGTGTCTCTCCACAAGCCTCCAGTGATGGGCTCACACTGATGGGACATCCACAAAGGCTAAATTCATATTCATCCAACCAGGATCCTTGCATTGTCACTGGAAGGAGAAAGGCTCCTCCAAACCTCTAATTTAACTCAGGTCCCTTGGATGAAGCTCCCTCCCTCTCTGCTGATCAGAGAGGGTGGTCCAGGAAGAGTAGCTCATGCTGCTGATTTTTCACCCTTGTTAATATCCTCCTTGATGCAGTGTAATTAAAATTTAAAACATCTCCACATATTTTTAGCAACCCATCAAATGCCAAGTGGCTCAGTTTCAACAGACTCTGAACATTACACAATATTCAGTACCTAAAACCAAAGACTTCAACTGTAGATGCAAAGCAAACACTTGATTACTGATTCTATTGCTTTTCTCCACACACACTATAGGCACCTAGAAAGTAAGAGGGACTAAGATGGCAGCAGGAGCGAACCACTCTGTGCTAAGCACCTCACTGGAGCTCTGCAAAGGTGAACACCAATTTCGCTTCTCCAACATGGTTTGCTAGCAGAAATTCAAGACAATCTTTCAGCAATTGCCCGATTTATTCCATGGACAAGCAGGGGACCTTCCTGGACCTTCCAGACAACAGCTTCCCTGCCTGCACAACTCTCCATCTGCAGTGCACTATCTGCACTGAATGAAGTGCGTGAGCCCTGCAGAAAGCCACATGGCAGAATTAGGATTCTGTGCAGATAAACAAGGCGATGATCTCCTATTTTAAGTAACATACAGAGCTCTAATGCCCTGCTCCCATTCACCAGCTTCTGCTCACCTAGCTTTCTTGACTCTCTGTTTTAGGTCAGTTCCAAAACTTTCTAGAAATCTGTCGCTCTACCACAGGGAACTGTGTCAAGCACCGGCAGAGATCAGGGCTGTGGCCTCCAGGTCTGCTCCCCGGCCAGGCTGGCAGCAGCAGAATGCCCGCTCCTCCTAGTGGCTCCCAACCACAGGACACACAGGCTTTCACCCAGCTACTTTCTCAGGATTTGTTGGACTGCAGCAGTGTTGACGTATGGGCCTGGGTTCGGTTCCAAGATCCAGTCCTGTCTACAGACCCTCTTGCCTGTTGTCCAAGGCTATACCTCCTTTTGTGCTTCTCCCTCCCACTGCTGGCTCTGCTTCCTTGTCCCAAATACGTACTTCTCAGTATTCAAGTCAGGCTGTGGTCTCCTCCGTACTGCCCCGACACAAAGAGCAGAAAGACAGAGCACAGAAAGGAGCTTTCCTTTTCTCCAGCACCACAGCCCTGGGAAAACCACTTGCAGGAAAGGTCTGGCTTGCTCAATCACTGCAGTTGTCCTGGACGGATCATGCCTAGCTGCTCTACAGGGACAGAACTATAGTACATGTTAAATCCTTGGAAACATTAGCCGCCACCCTCCAAAAAGTCTCCCAGGTATGTGCAGCTCTTTTCAGAGCTTTCTAAGTTGGCCACACATGGGTAGTTTTATGAGGCTAGCAAAAAGCACATCCAGCTAGACAGTCACAATTAAGTGCTTGATGGACTACTAGAAAAAAAAGCTGTGGACACAATGTCTTTTCTCCTCCTTCCAGCTTGTTCTCTGAAATTGCTGGAAAAGAACCCAAAAGGATCCAGCTGGAGGCAGACACACAGCACGGAAAATTCCAGTCTGAACCACTGCAGTTTTAGTAACTGAAAAAGAGGGGCATATAATAGGGACAGTTCATCAGTTTTAATTATAGGTGGTGTTACCAGTTATGCCTATAATTGCATAACCCTGGTTACACACTCACAATAACTCCAGCAAAAAGAATGCCCTCATCACTCGGGGGGATACAGAGAAAGAACAGCATGGGGAGACAAAGGTGACAGCAGCATTTTATAAAAACTCTTCTGTTTGCTGTCTTTCACAAAGACAGCTCCTGAATAAATGTAAATCTCGGATCAAGATGGTAAAGCCAGAAGTTCACCAGATAGGTGCAACTGAAGGACTCATACAGGCACAATATACTGACAACTGGGATGTAAAGAGCCCACTGGCAAAGTCTCTAGGCAATACTTCTGTAGGAGACTGGATTTCTTGGATCCCCCTAAATTCGAGAGACCGCAGAAGGTGCTGGATTAAGAGAGAGAACAACCCTTTGGTACACCGAGACATTTCGACTTGCCTCTCCTCTCTCTAGAAAAGATCTCTACTGTTCTACCTGCCACCTGGACCTGCATCCAGGATCTAACTCACCCAGCTTCAGATGGCTCCAGCCCAGACTCCTGCACCCAAGTTGCTCAGCCTCAACACTCTTTGTAATTAGGGGCAGTGAAGCATTACTGGACTGTGAGCCATCTGGTCTTCAGACATATCTCATTTCTGCTTGAGACAGAGGTGAACTGCCTCTCAGGGGTGCTTCTTTCTTCCCTCTGCCTGCAAAGGAAGAGGAAGGCGGCCAGGGCAGATGAATAGCTATATTAACTGTGAGGAATCCTACCCTTCCTTACTAACCCATTACTCCAACACTTCTCAGGCTTTTAAAATTATTTCTTCCCCTGACAATAACTCTGCTGCTTGCTTTTGATGTCTCAGAGGGGGATACCTTACAGCAGCTTGCTGTAAGCTTCACAGTTTCATCTGAACAGCAGGAAAAAAACTCACAGGTCAGTATTATTCCATTGCTATTGCTAGACAAAGCTTTGAGTGAACGTGAAAATAACCAGTCTTAAGTACGTTACTGCCTGCACTTGGAAAGCTTTTACCCTGCCACAAAACTAGAACCTTCAATAGGAGAAATAAAGAAAAGCTTAAATTTGGCAGAAACTGGTGGTTTATGTTCTCACACTCGTTACACACAAATCCCTCGTTCCCTGTGCTTTGTATTTAAGAGAGCTAACGGGTCAATGAGCAGAAAAGACAATAGCAGGGAACTGAGAGAATGGGTCCAGCCATCATTAAATCGCATTGAAATATTCCCACAAAATCCAATAAAAAGCAATTGCAGTAATATCATCAGAATCACCTTTCCACATAGAAACAAGAGCTATGCTTGCAGCTCTTTCCGACCAGGACAAAGTTCTTGGTCAACTTCCTCCTCTCAGAACATAGGAATCAGCTACTGCCAGATGATGCATCCAGTCCCTTACCAGGGGTGCACAGAGCCTTATAAAAAGCAGCAGAGCATTCTTACTGCATCCAGTCATGTGAGACTGAAAGAGAGCAAGCCTGCACGTGTGTGTGTACGTTAAAGAAGTCTCCTTCAAAGTTCACAGTTGTGTTATGAATTCAATGAGTTGATCACAGTAAGCTGAGGATATAAACCAGTGAATAAAAAAAAAAATAAATCATTAACAAGCTTGCTGCACTGCTACTCTGGTCCAGCACAGATGTCTCACACACTGCTGACCAGGGTATATTGTCTGCCAGAAGTCATCTTATCCAGGAAAAGGCCATCCTTGCTTCCACTTCAGACAACACACACCTCAGGTATAAACCCTGCTAAGTTGGTTCTTAGTGAAGTCTGGCATAAATCTCTGTGGTGACCCAGCTGCAGAAGCTGGGGGTTATTTCCAGCTCAACTACGCCTTCCAAATTTCTGCCGCAATAGCATTCTGACAATATCTTTTAGGCATGCATTCTCAGAAAGGAGATCCTGTAGTTGTAGTTCCTACAGGTGCTTGCTAAGCAAACCCTTTTTCTCCTGGTTACATGATATTCCACATGCTACGGACCATGATTCAATCTCTACAGCTTTCTCTTCTGGAGCACACGTGAGCTTTCCTTAAGTACCATAAAATTTCTGCCGGTGTTCCTGTATACTCCATATAATTTTAAAATGTTAGCAGTCCCAGCCATTGGAGACAGGGGAGGTTGGTGGCTGGCTGGCAGCACACATGGGCCCTCAGGGTACTGACCTGGCCCTCTGACATTGACATCCAGAACATCAACTTCTTGATCTGCTTGGGGTGGTGTAAGGGCTAATGATGTGCTCCCACAGACGTCTGCTGCCTCCAAGTGCTGCTGTGTCCACTGGCGCTGATCTATCTGCTCGTCACCTTCCGGGAGCAAGGCTTGATCCTCAGCCTGAGCACAGGAAATAAGCAGTTGCTTCAAAATGCTCATCAAGTGGCTAAAGACACTGAAAGTTCTTGGGGTTTTCTTAGTTTTGGTGGTTTTGTTTTTTTTTTTTAATTTGTTTTAAGCTAATGATGGTCTTCATTTACCTCTGCTTGGCATTCTCAGCTTTCATGCTCCGACTGTATGTTATCAGGCCTGAATTGCAGGACATTACACTACCATTAACCTTCTCTTCCCTTTTGATGCAGCAAGGCCTGAGTACGAAGCGGACACTGGAACAGAAGTTACCTGGTTTCTCTACTGGTCTGTGGTGGTAGCGTTAACCTGAGGATCTGCTCCTCAGATATCGTTAGTTATATATTACAAATCCCTAAACAAAGGGAGGTTTTGAGCAAGGGGCATACTCTGGAAGTTAATGCAGCTGTTTTCCTCACTAACAGTTTCAGGTGATATTCAAGTCTTGAAGCTCCTTACCTTTGCTCTCTTTGGCTGAGGTCCACCATCACCTGCCCAGTGTTCAGCTGGTCCAGAATCTGCCAGGTTACCCTCTGGTATCTGGACTGACAGGTTTCTAACAAACAAGAACACATCACTTTGCAGGCTGAGCAGGTGCTACTACTACTACTTACACTAGCCTGCAGAGTCCAAGGATGGGATGTTTGCAAGTTTAGTAGCTTGCAAACAGAGGGACCAAGAAATTAGAAGTCTCAGTCAGCCAACAGTGGCATTAAATGCATTCAGAACTGCGAACTTGGTTAATTCAGAGGAAAGCCAAAACTACATAAATGGGATTCTTCTTTTGAAACTTTCCATTATTTCCGAGTCATGTCTTTAATGCATTGAGCTAAATGTATTAAAAGTTTGTTGTCACCTATCAACCTAAAAATGTCTTATTCCAGAAGAAAACTATGCAAACAGTACCCAAACACTGAACTAAACAGTGTCAGAAAACCAAACATAACCAGGAGATCAGATTCCTTACTAGCATTTCATAGATTAAAGTTCTTCTGTCCAAAACCAATGTATTATAATTTAGAGGAATAGCCTGAGTTCTACCTTAAAAGGCAGCTTTCTCTATGGAGTTAAGTGCCTTTAATGAAAGTTTTATACGCCTTGTTCTGAAAATCCTTTAACACACTAAAAAAACCACACTGTCAGTGGCCTAAATGCAAACTTACTTGAGTCCGACAGCATCTTCCCCAACTGGTTCTCTGCGCTTATGATTACTAGGATCCCTGCGCAGAATAAAGCCCTCTGGGAGCCACAGCGAACCATGTTTGCGCTTACGCTTTGCCATCATCACACCCAAGAGAAGGATTAAGAGGATGATCAAAGCTGCCACAGCAAGTAGGTAAAGCAACTGGGTCTTCGGTGGTAACAAGGGTTCACCTAAAAATTCCAGTTAAAATACAATGAGATTAACAAAGTCAAGACAACCATCTTCAATCTACATACTTTCTTATCTCACTCACAGTCTTCCCCACATACAGTGTATTGTCTCTATACTGTGATGCATTTAGAGCAAAGGCTTGAGGAAGTTTAGGTTCTGCTGCAACTGTTGTAAGAATACATCTTGTCTTTCTGGCTTCCCTTGATCTTGTTTCTCAAAATATTTTTTTAGAGTATATGACTGCTGAACTGAAGATCTTGCTTCCTCCTCCAGAGTCCTGCTGCCTGAAGACAGCCACCCTGATTGAGTGTAGAGAGAGCTGATCTACATAGAGATATGAGCATGACCCAACTAGGAATACTGATATTACCAATCTAGGACGAGGCTGCAGCCAAGCCTCAGACTGAGGGAGAGGGGAGCAGAAATCAAAGGGATTACATATGGCCATATCAGAAAACATCTGGTAGACTGAGCAATGCCCCCTACCCTTTCTCTCTAATGGTACCTTTTTCGTTGAATTCATGACTTAGAGCACATGAACAGTTTTTAGTGCAGACAAGATCACTGCAGTGTGTGGCACACTGCCGCAGCACGAGAGAGTACTGTTTCTACAGGTATTCAAATGAGTAGGCTCCAAACTTAAACACTCTGCCTTACTAACCAGATGTCCCCTCAGAGCAGAATAAGCATACTGTACATACATACTTCTATAACTGGGGATGAGTAAGTTAGCTCCCAGAAACCATACTGAGCAGTGAGAGACATTAGGATGATGATCAATAATCTGAGCATGAATTTTGCAAGCCCAAGTTTGATGACCACCTTCCTCCACAAGCAATGTTCCCTCTGCAATTACTTACTTTGGACAGACACGAAAGGATAGGGCAACATGCCCTTGATGGCCTGAGCAGCTAAGAGCGCCGCAGCAGCTTCTGTGTTCTGAAAACATTGCTCCGAATCCTCTGCACACTGACGGTTGTCAATCTCGAGGAACACCCTGGTGCTGCACAGACACAGTAAGAGGGCAGAGAAGTCAGCAACAGAAACTTTTGCCGAAGTACTAGGTTAAACTGCAGCCTTTAAGTTAATCTCTCCACCCCAGTACTGAATTTAGCAGTCGCAATAGCTTTGCATTTCCCCATTAAAAAAAAAGACTACAGCCCTAGAAGGTCCAGAATGCCCTAGACACCTACAAGCAAGAGCTACCAGCATTACAAGACCAGAGGAACACAAAGGCATCCACTCACCCAATGACCTCTTGCTCTAGTTCTCTGCGCTTGCGAATGACCACAAGTGATCGCCGACTCCGTGCTGCCGATTTCTCCCCATAGTATGGGAATACCATGGGGTTTCCCTGGGAGTCCAGCTTGATTCTCAGATTGGTGTGCAGGAGAGTTCCCAAAGTGCGCAAGAAGCTGCGAACATCACCCAGCAGCTCGTCAGGGGGCATCAAGACCACAATGATTAAGGTCCCTTCTGCCAGCTTCTCAGCTTTGTCGCCAGCACAGTCCAGACCATCCCAGCCACACTCCTCACTATTACAGCCCTGGTCACAGCGGCCATCTGCGTAGTGATCTGCACAATACTTGTCATACCTAGAACAGTGAAAGGATTACAGGCAAGATATAGGACATACACATTCTGTACAGTATACTTGCAGGCTAGGGGCCAAGGCCTTACACTCTTCATAATCATTTGAAGTAAACTAACACTCGCATTCAGGATATAAGGAAAAGAAATATAACCCCAGGATAAGCTTGCAATCTGGCAAGGTGGAAGTGGGAAGCACAGAACACCCCAAGAACACGTGGTTCAATTCTGGCATCAGTGGAAGAGAACTGCTTATTCTGTTTACTAAGATAAAGCTGTAACACCTCCTGCCCCACCAAGGGAGAATCATCACATCAAAACTGTAGCATTTATCACAAGTAACAAAAGAAAGAAGGGCCAAGACAAACAAGCTGGAAAACACATTCAGAGGTAGCAAATACAGCTGGGATAAAAATACAGGTATTGCTGGTATGGAGTGAAATTCAGGATAGGAGGCAGTACTACTAAAATCCAGTACAAGGTG
The DNA here is from genome assembly GCF_000690535.1 of Cariama cristata. Lineage (NCBI taxonomy): Eukaryota > Metazoa > Chordata > Aves > Cariamiformes > Cariamidae > Cariama > Cariama cristata. Next base: position 67,881 of record NW_009598575.1, on the reverse strand, counting down.
AAATGCCTCCTATTTATTTGTTTCCACAGAAAGCAAAGCACACCCATCAAGCAGGTTAACACATTACCATTGCTCAGGCTATCAACTTAGTTCATAGCATACAAATTCCAGAATTTCTTTCCAAAAATAGATGAAAAGTACACAAAGCAGCACAAACTCCTTGATGCCAAACTTTCAGTAAGAGCAAGGACCAGCAACAGAAACAAGGGAAGAGATGGGAGCAGCAGGCATGGAGCATATCAGCTACTGAAAACACTAGACAGGAGATACATTAGTGACACACAGAAACCGTTCTCAGGATCAAGCCTTACTTGCATGTTTTGCTATTTTCCTGACATTCAAAGTTGTCAAACAGGCACTCGGGTGTGTTGCAGAACTCGTCACACTGTCCATTGAAAAGCATCCAGCAACGCAACGAAGCGGAGCAGTTGGCCCAAGGATCTTCCATTGTCAGGGAGCAGTCGCCTCCATCCCACTGGCAGGCATGAGTGTTACAGTCCTCATCACAATAGCCATCTTTTGCTTTTTCTGCACACTGGGAATCCAAACATCCTTGGGGCTCTGGGCTGAAAGTTACGGGCTGTTCACACTGGCTGCCTTGGGTGTGAACAGGGCACTGACAATAATAGTAAGGAGGTTGAGAATGAGGATGGCAGCTTCCACCATTCTGGCAGGGGGCACTGGCACAACCCGTGTTTGTCTGGCATTCCTCTCCCACAGACAGCTTGGGGCAATAGCACCGTGGACCAGAAGATGTCTGGATGCACTGCTCCCCCTTCTTGCATTTCACTTGCCCACAACTACTGTGGCTGCTGAACTCACATTTGGCTCCAGAATAACCCTATGGGGGATAAAAAAGGCAAAACAATCAGGTTCACAAACTTATTCTTCAACGCTTCAAGGGCTGGAGGCAAAGTGTCACCTGCAAACCCTTTCTCCCCTGTAATTCCTCTAGCCTCATTGCAGGAGGCATGATTTTCTGGATCTAGCCTCAGGGATAAACTAGGAACTTACAAGGCTCTGTTACATTTCGAAACGGACTTAGAAGAGCCATGAACAAGGTGAATTTTGCAGTAAGCACAGAGAACACAGGATAGCAAAAACATTTGTTGAAATTTAATGCCAGGTTTAAGACAGAAAAGCCAGCTAACCTTCCTCAACAGCAGAATTGTTTGGGGTAACAACAGGCAGCATCACTCCCCCAGGGCACCTGGAAGCCCTGGGTTTCCCAGCTAAGTAGATAAACTAAAGGAGTAAAGAGTGTCCAAGCACACAGCTTTGCAAGTAGTACAGAAAAGATAACCTTCACCTACAGCGAAGCAGTGAAACTAATGAGACTGTAGCCAGAGAACTCTACAGCTGAGGCAGGCAATCCAGTTTCAGAGTATGGTGCTTACCGGAGGACACTGGCAGATGAACCCATCCGGCATATTGCTGGCAACAGCACAGGTACCTCCGTTCTGACAAGGCTTCCGGGGACACACATCTATTACACTCTCACAGTGACGACCTGAGGTGTAGACACATGGGGAGAAGAGAGCAGAGAAATGTGTGTGTGTGCACATCAAAAAGCCATCACAAAGCAAAACACTCCAATGAATAGCCAATGAGCCAAACACTCCAGTGAGACCTTCCCCTCAGAACAGGTTGGGAACGTCTCTTCAGGTAACACATGCTCTCCAAGTAGCTGCCTAATAATGGTAGAGGAAGGCACAAGCCCAGAATCCACAAGGTGTATTTGGAGACAGCCCACCTTGCTGCCTCCTCAAGAATGCGTGCAACCCAGCACAAAGACAGAATTTGCTGCTGTCAGCCAGGCATAGAGGTTGAAGGTGCTGTACCACATCAATGTGGAGGTTCCTAAGACTTCTTTACTTTTTGGGAGATGCTCAATGAGTCCAAAGGCAAATCACACACATGAATGAACAACCCTCAGGACCAGATGCAACATGAGTGAATAGGACAAGCAAGCGGACTCTCTTCAGACTGATGAGCTAGACAGAGGTCTTACTGCACCAACTAGCATTTGCAGCAGTTCCCAGAGTCAAACTCTGACAACAGACTTTAAAAAGATGAGGATGACCTAAGCATGACTTGGACCCCCTAAGAAAACATTAATAGAAGTGTCCACACATATGCAGCCAAGACTGACTGCTCGCAGACAGCAGCAGACAGGGCAGGATGGCCCACGGAGTCCTGGCATCCTATCAGTCACAAACCACAGCAAAGCCACCCCCTCCCCTCCCAGGCAGAAAGGTCAATGGGGAATGCGCAGAAGATGAGCAGCTAGAGGAAGAAGAATGCTCCCCTTCTGTGCCTAACATTTCCAGACAGATTTCATGTCTGAGACACAACAGCTCTCCCTGCTCCTCCTAGGGTGCACAGCAGGTCTGCACTCCCCATGTCACAAGTTCCAGCAACCCTTCCATGAGAGCCCGAAGCAACATGAGGCATAATTCATAAAGGCAAGCTTAACAGATGGGCTTAAAAATAAACCTATCTGATGACCTGCACTGGTGTCTTACTAGCTAGCCTGGCTCCCCTCATATGTCAGTCTTTTAGGAACTTCTTTTGTCCGTCTAGGTAATGCATTCAAAAACTACTACATGAATTCTTCAAATGTATGTCTTTGTCGTTTCTTTGCATCTGACAATCACAAATTCAGTGGAAAATCACAGTATCTTTAAATTTAAAAAGAGTAAAAACTACTGGTAAACCATGAAGAGAAGGTCACTAGTAAGCAGCGAAAGTGAAAGGTTTTAACAGAGGAAAATTGAATACATAAGACGTTAAATTGACGTGGAAACTGGAAAGCTGAAAGTTAAGACACATCTGGAGACTATCAGCCCAAACTTATGCCCAGTGGGAGGCAGAAAGCAGAACAGCAGCAATGCTAACAAAGAAGAGACCTAGAGAGAGCGAGACATAAGTTTGCGCAGTGTGAAATTTTTGCAAAGTTGTGATTCAGAGTTGGATTGTGGAAGGTTCACATCACTAAGCTAGGAATGTACAGTCTGCCTATGCATAGAGTATTCCATCTTGATCACATCACCAATGTAAGGAAGAAAGGGAGAGAGGAGCAGAAAAGGAAGCCAAAAGCTAATTATGAATACCACGACACCGATTTATAGAGCAAATTCATATGCTGCTCTGCAAAAGGAAAAGCCATGGAGAAGCTGACACGTGAACAGTTACACTTTCAATATTAGAAATGTGAAGTTAGGAAGGAGACAAAAGTACCACAGAAAAAAAATCCTGGCAGCCAAACATCTCAGGAGATTCCATTGTCTGAGACAGCTCTGAAAGCCAAATTTCTTAGAAGTTTTAAAAGAAAGGTTGGTTTAAAAACTGAGACATGGGGTAGGGAAACAATCAGATACTGTAAAGGGAAGTAACTAGATAACAGGACTGCCAGAAAGGGAAAGAATGACCATTTTTCAAGACATTACTCTGAAATTGGAAGCATGTTTACGACTACTCACCAGTAAAAGCACTACGACAGATGCACATGTAATCATTTATCAGCTGAACACAGTCCAGACTTCCACGAGGGTTACAAGGACTAGAGAGGCATTCGTTGATATCTCCCTCGCATCGCTCGCCTGCAAAGCCTGGGAGACAAATACAGCTGTAGCCCCCGATCTGGTCAATGCACTGCCCTCCATTAAAGCAGCGGGGTACTCCTGAGTGTGAAACACAGTCATCGACGTTCTCCTCACAGGAACGGCCTGTCAAGACAGTAAAAAGTAACAATTTGAGGATACGGTGTCATGGCCTCATTTCCTACACCGTTCATAAAGTTTTAACGCCATGTCGCTCACAGTCCTAGATATAAACAGGTAAAGATCCCAGCTTAATCCAATCCATACCCCGTGCAGACAGCCACCCTCAGACCAGACCTAGGGAGCATGTGTTTTAGATCCAGGCTGTTCTCAATGGTAGGTCATACTGGTATTTAGCAGCTTTCATACTTGACTTAATTTAAGGGCATAATTAAAAACATAAAACCAAACTAAAACCAAAAAAGATGCACCCAGTTTAGCCCTGTGACTGAACACAGCCAGAGAGCCCTGTGCCGTCCTTGCAAGGCTGCGAGCTTCCCATCATTTAACTCGGCGGTAACCCTGAAACTCGGCAAAGAGCATTTGTAGCAACAGCATTAAAACAAGCAACAACAAATCAACAGAAAAGCAACTGTGATAAAACACAGATTCCTGGCCAGCATGCCATTCCTGCAGTTTGAGTTCTGGGGACCTACAGTAAACTCTCCACACCAGCTAGGGATGGCAGCTTCTCCCTCTCGCTACGGGTTTCCCTTTCAAGTGACAATGTCTGGTACTGGTTCTGCCTTCATCGCACAGTATAACAGATAAAAGGGGACAGAGAGGGTAAGTTGAGCAAGTAGGCTTTTTCTGTCTGTTAATTCAGTTGATTCATGTAGAGCAAGAACAGTCATTCACCTAAACATGGATGATGCTTATACTGGCATTAGTAAAGTATTCACTTCAAACTGGGCCAGGGACAAGAGCTAAGTCTTAATATCATAAGTAATTGTAACAATCTTCTCTAGTTCCTTTCATTTACCAAAAAAAATTGGTCACAATCAAAAAGTAATTAATCTCAACAAATAAAGAATGAACAATTAAAAGCAGTACATTCAGAACCTCTCAAAGGAGGGAGGGTGCTTTAGTACAACACAAAAATTCTGGCAATACAGAAACTGGTACAAAATTAGACTTTGATGTAGAGACATAAGAAGCAACTTGTTCTGTTTCTTTTAGATTGGAGGACCAAACTAAGAACAATACATGAAGAATTGCTAACTTAATGATTTACAATGAAATAAACACTTATCCAGACTGAGGAGATGTGCTGACAGCCACATTAAAGTGAATGACGTGGTAATATGCATAGGCAGGAGGCAAATATGTTATAATTTTACGTAAATTTACTTTATGAACCAAGAACTTAGTTCTATCTGACACACATCTGGAGATTTTGCCTACACCGAGATGACACACTTCAGAAAGAAAAAGTAAGTTCAGAGGAATGTAAAATCTTTAACTAACTTGAGAAATAAACTTCAGAAAAAAAGCCAAGTGAGAAAGCATTCACTGATGGGCTAAAATGTGCAATCCTGAGTCTTTTCAAAGGCAGAAGTCAGAGCTGTCAGGTCAGACATAACAGGGAAATGGAAAGTTAGGTTTCAAGAAAATGACATTAAACAGGCTGTGGAATCATACTTACTGAAAACCGCCATTATGTAACTGTGGACTTTTTTTTTTTTTTAAACAGAGCTTTTAATAAAAGAGCTCAAATTTGCTGAAATAGTTTAAGCTAGCCTAGAGGCAATGAACTACTTTTCCTCAAAAGACTACAGGACAGAGGACAATGCAGAGCCAAAATCTGAACAAGTAGAGGACACTCGAAATTATGCAAGAACCAGTTTTCTGTATATTTCATGGCATCTTAGCCAAAAAGAAACCTTGGATTTACTATATCAAAACGGACAGGGCTGGGAGAGACCTTAATGGTAATCTTGTCCATCCCCATTACCAAAGATGGATCATACATTCCCAAAGGACACTGTCATGGCCTATTCCTTTAAAAGAAAAAAAGAAAGAAGAAAAAGGAAAAAAAAAGCAGCATTTATTTTTAAAGAGAAAATATGTATCTCAAGGGATTCAGTGCACTTTGGGAACACTCTTCAAAGAAAATAATGCATTCCTGTTAGACTCTGCATCATAAAACCAGTAGTCAGAAAGGAAAATCCACTCTTGTAACATTCATTTAATTGCTGAGCTTCATACCCCGAGTTCCCGGTGGACAGGAGCACTTGAAATGACTGACGAGATCTATACATGTTCCTCCATTCTGGCAGGGCTGAAACTGGCACTCGTCCACTTCATATTCACAGTTGACACCCTGGTATCCAGGCACACACTGCCAGTATAAAAATAAGTGTGAATAATCTTCTCCTAACAGACACATTAGTAGACATCTGAGAAAGGCTAACACAGATAAAATGAGCCCTCAATGGGACAGATTTTTACTGCCTTTGTAGCTACACAACTGCAAGTGATTTCAAGGGCTGCACAGCCAGCCAGCTTAAGCACACAACTTGACCATGTGACTACTCAACAGCGCACTGCATGTTTGAATTTGAGTGACTTTACTCCTGCAAAATACAGCGATTGAATCCTGACACCCTTTAGCATTGAGGCTAGCTTAGTAGTTTTGACTTAAGGTTTACATAAAACTCAGCCTTTCCTTCCGGGAATGAGCTTCCAAGGTGTTCTACCACTCTGAAAAGCTTAGGAAGGTTGACATACCATAATGTCATGGTCTACACTGCTCCCTCCATCAGCTGGAGGGAACAGAAGGCAGTGGAAGGTATCTCCCACCCTGGACGCAAGGGATACTTTGCCCATCCAATAGGGAGAATACAACATTCCTTTAATACATTCTACATATATTTTAATATAAACCACACCTCAGGCAAAAAATCTTTCAAGGTAAGAACTCTGTCTCCAAAGAGGCAAGGAGTTCAAATGCCCATCAACCACACCACTTTACGATCACACCTCCAACTCAGTCTTAAAAGCCTCTCAGGAGCACTGCTTCTGCCATAGCTAAACTAAAAATTCTTTCCAGTTGCAGGTTGCTTTTATCCCCTCTTTGAAGCTATTCTACCACTTGCATCTGTTTCTGATTTGATTCCTTTGCATTACAATGCTCTAAATATTTAGACCTCTTCCTACTAAACCACCATGCATTACCTCGCACTGGTATCCACCCAGGTGATCCCGACAGGTCGCACCGTTCTGGCAGGGGCTGGAGTCACACTCATCCAGCTGCACCTCGCAGTAACTGCCTGTGTAACCCACCTGGCACTGACAGTAGTGCGTGTTTCCAACATTGAGGCAATGACCAGAATGCTGGCACAACTGGTCCACTGCGACTCCTGAAACAAAGTTAAATCAAGTGAGCAAACACGTAAAACACACTTGCCAACAGTGCTGGTAGCTAAGCCAGGAATGAATATGGCTAGAGCCAAGGAATTGAAAACTTGAAACTCAAAAATTGAAGAGTTACTCTTGAAATCAGAGGGTCAGAACCACGACTGGCTTCCAAATGAAGTCACTGCTCTGTCCCCTTTGGATCATAAGCATCAACACTGGCATGAAGTATTTGCATTGCTGTATTATTTTATCACTGGCTGGTGAATACACATCTGCAGTAGTACCGCTGCAATACAAAGGTTCAGTGTCCGCACCTAAAATGTCTGCAAAAGGTATGGGAGCTTGACACCCTTCTACTTTGACACTGAATCTGTTTGTCTGCATTTCCTGAACTGAAAATGGCATGACACTGTCCATCAGCCTGGGCTACAAGCCACCTTCCAGGAAGAAATGCACTTAAAACCCAAATCTTTTACATGTACATCATCTGAAGCAGGAAATTACTACTTTGGAGGGCCATGGTATTACCCGTATAGCTAAATCGTGCACTTAGTAGTCAGTATTCTCTGTGAAAATGCTTACAAAGATCATGAGTTACCAGATGCCTCTCTTGTACAAGGACAACATGTCTTAAACTTGGCCTGCCTGGGATTTAGTAGAAAGGCCTAAATAGCTGATGTATTTTCCAAAAATGCAGTCCATGTAAAATAGCATGACTGAAAATCTGAGACTTCATTAAATATTTAATTCTTCTTTTCTAATATTTTTATCATAGAAGCTAGCTTCTTATGTCAGGGAGAATCAAGAAAATCTTGACTCTCAAATATAACTTTGCAGAGAGTTTTTTAGCTTAGAAGTGATCATGATCGACCACCCAGAGGCAAAGCTCTCTGGGATTTCCAATGCATGCCGTGTTCACAGCCACGTGGGCAAAGGAGGTGCAGATTAATGATGCATGGGGAAATGCTTTCAGCTAAAGCACAGAGGATGCTTACTTACCCCTTTGTGAAGCTGCCACCTGACATGAGACATTGGGCACATCGCAGTAAGCACCAGTCCAGCCAGATGGACAGATGCATTGAGTCTGGGCTCCACTTTGGACACACGTGCCTTTGTTCTTACAGGGAGACTTGCTGCACAGATCCCTAAGTGCCTGGAGAGAAAAAACCCCACAACATGATATATGGCAAGCGCAGTAGGAAATGCTACTCAGAGTACAAGTTCAAGAAGCAAAGAAATGAAGCTCTGCAAAAACTGGTTCCATGTAGCACTGGAAAGAAAGGGACAGAACTTCCCAAGTCTAAGCCAGGTGCTTCTCTAACAGTCTCAAGAGCTCATATGCCTAGGAAAGGCCAAATGTACAGAGAAGCAAACCCCAGATGGCAGCATCATTTCAGGATTAAGCTGACTGTCACACCTTGCTATGCAGAGGGATCTCTGGCTGACTGGGTTTGAGAAAATTCAGTTTTATCTCAGACTAGGCTTCTATTTCCACATTAGTAGGAGGCTTCTAGCTATTAACAGTAACAGGTGCCCTTTGTTCTCCCAAACTGCCCCCATCTTCACTGCTTTTTGAGGATGACAGACGCGTTCCACATTTTGATCTTTGCTCCTCTTCTTTGTCATTAGCTGACCATACCTGCTTTTGGCCTCATTCGCTCTAGCATGGTCTCTCGAGTTTTCCTGTCTTCTGAGATTCAACTGAAACCCCACAACTGTTTTATGAACTCAAGATGGGCCAAAGTATACTGCTTTTCTTGATTCCTTATATAAAAAAGCAGTTTCCAAACGAAGAGACTAAAACTCAGTAAAAACATCATATGAAAGTGGAGTGAGGACCCAAAATAACTCTGACCTAATATAAACCAGCCACTATAACCATCATTTCCTTTTTGAGCACTTAGCCTTCAAAGCAATACAGCTATTTGATTGATTTCAAGCTGACTTGAGGGAAGGATGAGGTTTTTAAAGCGAGTAGTACTGAATTTTGGCTGTAAAAAGCAATTTCAATTGCAGAAAGTTCTGCTTTTCAGATGCAAACTGTTTCCTCACAAAGATTAAAGTAGAAAAATCTGTGCTTTCACAGCCAACCAAAAAGAAACTTGGAATTCAGTTTTATCACATGTAGTTGAGCGTGAAGAAGAAAACCACCGAGCCTCTTGCTTCTGCATTTGTAATGAGGAGCTGACTGTTTTACATGCAAATTCTATAACTTATGAATCATTGTCTGATTTTGCGCTGCTTATTTAGCTTTGCTAATTAGGTCAAGCCAGTTTACCACTAAGACAAGAACTACAGTGTAGCTGTAATCTATAAATCTCTCCAATACAACTTTGAATAGTACTTATAAATTTAGAAAGTTCTGATTCCTTGTATAAAATGAGTAATACATTATGATCAAGCTTCTCCGAACATAAAGCAGACTTTCTGAGAATCCACGACATTTAATTTGAGGACAGGAACATTAATCCTTTTCTCAAGTAAAAACAAAGCGAACATAACAGAAGAGGAACTACTGAACTTCACAGTACTTGATGATCACCCTCAATGCTAATTCTCCCAATGAGGTTTAAGAGGTGTGCCCAGAATGCATAATTAGGGTGGCAGAGGGGTTGCTTTTTTATATCACTTCATTACTTTGCATTCACTTCCTCCATTAGCAATACCTAGAAGCAGACTTGACAATTTAATGTCTAGCAACATACTTCTGGAAAAGCACCTCCCCAACTGCCACTAAAATGCTTCTTCTAACACCCGCTGCTTTACAAAGACACATTGGCACGAAAGACAGTTGCAAAATTCTTACAAAATTGTAGTGTTTTCCAGTAGTTTAAGAAATTCACAGATTTTTTTTATTTTCAAGTTGCAGCACTCAGACTGCTCATGAAGGAAGACAATAGTGTTTACCGTTCCAACGCTAGAAATAGTCTCAAATCATTCTTGATGTTTTGATGAGCACAGAATAAAAAGAAAAAACTCCGATTTGAAAAATTAAATCAGCATTCTGTTTCCACTGTGATATGCCAAGTTTAAAGTTTTTAATAGGTACTAGTCAGTCATTTACAATATGGGTTTGCAGCTCCTGTGCTCAACTGTGGAAAACTGTAAATTGCCTGAACTTAAGTCTGCAAGTAAGGCTAGAGCTTTTTATTGAGGTTGTGAACAGCACAAACACATCGGTTACTGCCCCAAAGCATTTTCTGGCTTCTTATGGAAAAAAGAAAAAATCTACAATCAACCCAGAATAACTACACCTCCCTGTAAAAAATAAACCAGTTAAATCACGGTCCTGGTAATCAGACTGACATTCTGCTTTTTGGTTTGTGTGTGTTTGGTGTTTTTTTAATACAGCACTCTGCCTTCAATCAGGGCAATCTTATGCTTCAAATGAAATGCAGCCATTTTCAAAGCTAAGAGCTGTTTTTAATTTAACAAGAAAACTAACCTAGAAAGTTCCAATGACACCTGTCCTCATAAATAACCAAGCATTTTTCTCCTCCTTGCAAAGAGACACTTTCAATTTCCAGACTTTTGAACGGGGGTACCTGCTCTGTTAGAGGCACCAGACTTATTTTACCCAGGGCTAATGGGCAAACCACCTCTTACCAGAACTGAGGGAACAACAGCTCTGCCACGTTTGGTACCTCACATCTAACCTGGTCACTTCTGCTGTCGGACAGTTCAAAAACAGTGTCCTGTGCAAAACGGGCAAGAAAATGTCACCCACCTGACAGTTCTTCCCAGTATAACCCAAAGGACATATGCATCGGTATGTGCCTAGGCTGTCCACGCAAGAGCCTTTGTTCAAGCAAGGATGTGAATCGCACTCATTAATTTCTGTCAGGCAGAAGGGTCCTGTAAACCCCACCGGACACTGGCAAGTAAAGGAATTGATCCCGTCCACACAAGTACCTCCATTGAAACAGGAGCTGCAAGAGAGCGAGAACAAAGGTAAGCTGAGACAAAACGCAATTAGCTCACAGCCAAAACAGCATGTAAACGTTACTGAAATGAGACAGAAAACCAGATTACAGGATCTTCTGACCACTGACAAGTTCCTGCTAAAGAAGCATAAATCAGATAACAGCAATTCAAGGGGACTCCAGCTCACTGTCTTTTACCTTGGCAGGCAAAGACAGCAAAGCAGAGTTTCAATGAGTCATTAGTGATGGAAGTTAACTTATTTAATGAAATCTTCCCAGCTTCAACGTGACCACAAACAGTACTGTACCAGGTAGGCGTGTGGCTTGCTCAAACTGATTATTTTTACACAAATTTCATTACAAATTACAATTGTATTACAAATTATGAGAAACAAAACAATTTGCCTTTTTTTTTAAAGCTTCAAAGGAGTCACAGGTATGTTTTCTCAAGGAAAAAGTTTGTTTAGCATGCAAAACACAAGCATGTTCTTCATTGAAATTATGTGAAAGTATTGATATCGCTAAATCCCTTCCTCTTCTTCTCATGAGAACCTTAAGTCCTTGATTTGTACAACTACTCATACGTGCTCTGGCAGAATTCAGATCAAAGGAATTATTCCCCCTCCCACTCCAATCTTCTGATCATAAGAAATTCTGCCAGATTAGGTGTCCTATGGAGAAGTGACTGGGAAAGTTAGGAGAAGTGATGCCTCATGCAAAATTGACTCCTTTTTCCTTCTAAAGAAATGCCTGCCAGGAAACTTCTGCCCCTCTGAAAATAACCCTAGATCAGACTCAAGATAATCAGTTTGATAAAGTACACAGAACAAATTCATGCTTGTTATCTGTTTTGTGCACTGTCAAAGGGTACTTCCATGAGAGAAGCCACTGACTCAGCTCCTCGAACTTCCAGTGCAAGTTTTAAGTATCTACATTCTGACTGTGACTATGGTAGAGATGTCAACACCAACCTATTTATCAGAGACGTTCCTCTGCCTTGTGGGCTGAATTCTGTTTTACAGGGAACAGAAACTGCTGTTGAAGTTCATGGCAAAATAAGGAAGAGAAGACAGGAACTGTCAATCACAGCATGTTTCACTGAAATCAGGTACCCATCTCCAAAAGAAGACGGCACTCTCTCATAGGCGGCTTTGTCACACAAGACACGGAAGAATTATTTGAACCGAATTCAAATTAGCCAACCATCATGGTGCTCTTGAGTATAGCTCAGTAAGTTTTGGTTGAGAAGGTGTGACTGGTTTAGCTTGGCAGAGCGTTGAAAATTGCTACATCCTTCATTCATACCTGCAAGACTGGTTTCTGTCCTGACTGATAATGAAAACAAAACCAGGATGAACCTCAAGGAAGAACCAGGCATTCTGCTAGAACACCCAACATGTTTCACTTGATTAAACAACTGTTGTGCAAATTCAACACACCCTCATCAGTGACACAATCCTGTTCTTAAGCAAAAGATGTTAAAATACTTCCTCCCCCACAAATGCAATTTTATAAAAGATAAGAAAGATCTTTTGTTTGTGTGCAGAAAACACATGAGAATACCAAAAGCTTTGCATTTAGGTACCTTATTTGTTTCTGGTAACTAGACTAGAACAGAATATTTTAAAATTTTTTCTTTTAACGATTTCAAGCTTTATTAGAAATGATTCCCATTTGAGAATCTGAAGTTACATCAGTCCTAACAAAACTTAAAACAAAATATGCAGGCAGATGATGGATACACAGGGTTAACTCTCGAAGAGCTTTTAGAAGTACCAAGTGAATCACTTATATAAAGACCAGCTGTTAAGTATTTTAACTCAGTTCCACACCTCCTCCTTAGAACAACCTCAGGTTTTATCTCGACACATCCAATTTGTGAGTATTAAAAGAGGTCTGATAATTAAACCTTTCCAGTACAGAACTCGTGGATTTATTGTTCCTCCTGGTTGCTTCTTCATATTATTTGCAGTCAATAACTCAACTCAGGGCTAATTTAATTCTCCTGCCTTTCTGAGAGTTGGCCATTGCATCCATTTTTGCAGCTTTCATATTTCTCAACACAGTAACTGTTCATAACAAATCAATTATTTCCCCTCCCCTATATGATAATGGTCTTATAAAAAGAAATTATTCACGTTTTAATAAACTAGCATCTGTTACTGTCTTAACATTTATTAAACACTGTCATATTGCTCCTATAATGGAACGAAGTTTCTAACTAGTCATGCAAACAGAAGACCAACTTTGACAGGCAACTGTCTTTCAGCTGGTATCCTGCACAAGGTAAGCAAGTTTTCCTTGCATGAATCACAAGCATGTCTCAGTGACGAAAGGCAGGAAACCAGATCCTCATCGTTAAAAACTCCTTCTGAGTAGGACTGACTTCAAGCCACAAGCACACATTGTGTGGCTCCCTAGTGCATAGCACAGTGAAGTGATCTCACCTGTCAGTGCATTCATCGATGTTGTTCTCACAGTTGATCCCCTCAAACCCAGGCTGACACTTGCACGTGTAGCTGTTGACATAGTGGGTGCACTTGCCTCCGTTCCTGCATGGTTCACTCAGACATTCATTGGTATCTGTTTGACATTTATCTCCATGAAATCCAGGTAGGCAGATGCATGAGAAAGAGTTTATCCCATCCACACATGAAGCTCCATTTTGGCAGGGATCTAAGACAGAAGTATTACAGTAAGCGTTGACATGGGTAACAGGTAAAGGCAAGGCCTAGAGTAGTAGCTTTTAGGAAAAACTATCACACGTCCAGAGTGTGACAGACTACCGACAAGTTCTTCTGAGCCACTTTATGGAAGAGACGATTGCAAAGTATTATCAATAATGAATTCACAGGAAGGTGTGGGTCAAGACCAAGCTTCAGGGCCTAAAGGTTTCTCTGCTGGGATTTGTTCAACCAAAACCAACAAAATCAGACCCAAAAGTCTCTTGGTTTAAAATTCAAACTCCTTTTTTGACAAATGCCTACTGATAAAGACAATACAAACAGTACAGCAACTGTTTCTTCTTCCTTACCAAGTCTTATTCATAAAAGAACTTGGCCTGTTCTCTTTTCCAGACACTACTCAACACAGGAGAGAACTTGTGTGATTATTTTTAAGCATGAAAGCAGTTCATTCAAATTAAATGTGTATGTGTTTATTAGTCTATAAATGAGCACTTACACATTACTGAGCACTTAGCATTTTCACCAGTGTCAAAGGCTGAGTGGGGAAAGGCTGGCAGAAAAGCTCAAACTCACACATCACCTTGGATTCTCCTCACCTCTGCATTTCTTGACATTTTCTTTATCCCTACCATGGTCTTGCTGCCTGTGTATCACTAGTTTTTGGTCTAAGCCATCCTCTACTACTGTATTCCTTCTACTTCCACAAGTACCGATCTGCCTGAAAGATCTCTGCCATTCAGTAGTTTCTTGCTGCTTCCTCTCTCCACTTTTGGATTTAAGACCCACATTCCACTGTTGGATACTGCTGCTGAAGCCAGATTCCTCTGAAGCCAGATTCCTTTTCTGGTCTGCATTCCCTAGACCAAAAGCCTACGTATATGAAGGCAGGGAAGGAAATTGGGAGGAGGGACGAAAAGGGGATGAAAAAAAGGCTACAGAGCAATTTTTAAAAAATCTATTACTATTTTTAAGTACTACTAAAATACAACCTTGAAAATGCAAATAGACTCCACCAAAAATTTGCAGTTCAACGTAAGTACAAGATCACTCTGTTCACTGGTAAGTGAAGAAAACAGATGTGAAAGGTAATTAAAGCTCATTTATTGACTGAGAAATATGCTCACATGATAAAAATTTGTGTTATAAGAGACACACCTGCATTCATTTAAAGGTCATCTGACTACTGCAGAGAAAAAGCACATTCAAAGTGAGACCCCTGGCAGCTATAAAATGTTGTGTCTATGGCAGTCAGCCATTTATGACTGAAGCCAAAAGCTGCACATTCATTTTCTGTGCCGCACATTTACTGACAGAAAAAGGAGACTCGAGTATCGACTTTTCAATAAGTTCTTGTTGTTGGAGGGTTTGTTTGCTTCATAGATTAAAGACATTTGGCTCAAGCCATGGAAGGTTTTTGTTATGCTAAATGAAATCAGCTGTAGCAATAATTTGAAATTCTTCTTCAACCTCATGGGTGTGCTGCCTAACAGACACCACGGGATGAATCTCACAGCTCTCAAAACACTTAGGAACAGAGAGAGATTTCCCAGCTGTTCAGGAGAGAAAGAGGAACACTTTAAAAATGTTTTTTATGTTCAGACACCCATGTAAAAACTAACAGGACAAGGAATAACGCTGTTGGCTTCAGTCAGCAAAGCTCTGGGTCAATGCACCGTGACATTTTTTGTACTGTACCTGTTTGCTCAGAAAGAGGCAATCAAAAGCTCAGGCTGAGCCAGATGTCTTAGAAGTTCTTTCAACAGTGCTGCTTCAGGGACTCCCATGGTTAACTTTTCCTAATAGACTTGTTTGGATCCTTCTCTACAGCAGTCACAAATTTAAATTTTTTTCCAATGCAAAATACAATTCTCTAAATTCATACCTAAAGTCTTTTAAGACTTCAGGGGTTTTTTTAAGCTATTCTAATAAAAAATAGAGGTTTGGGGTTTGCTTGTTTGTTGGTTGGTTTTTTTAAGACCCAGCCAATTAAAAAACTACAACATTGTGAACTCCTCCAAGGTTTGAGAAAGCACTTTCCAAATAGTAACAAATGAACTTTTAAACACATGACACTTCTCAGAAGATTCTGATTTTATCTGATGATACAGAACATGCCCAGTAAGAAAAAGAAGTTACTATGCATTTGGTTTCCCTTGTAAACATCAGTGTTAAGGGCATCAATCAAGATTTCCTTTCCTGTAATTTAAACAATTTCAGTACTCACCAGTGTATGGGCTATCCTCCTGCAACAGATACCTATTCCCAAACAGGGGGCCTTCCTGCTCCTTAATTTGCTTTCAAATATGGATTAACTGGAACAGCAA
>NW_009598575.1:23800-51954 GCF_000690535.1 Cariama cristata | reverse complement strand
CAGAATATTAATGTCAGACAGAGACATTTCAGGAAAGACTGCTATAGCCCAGATTCCCACCACACCTCAGTCAAGCTTAACATTGAAATACAGGTAAGCCCTGCAGTGTTACTTTAACTTGGTGTATTAAAATTTCAGGCATACGTAATTCTTCCTTTAACAGCGCTCCTTATTAAAGTATGTAAACTCTAAGGACGCTTTCAAGTTAAGAATCTGAGAACAACTCCCACTATCAGTTAGAACACTGCAGTTCCTTTCTAGCAGCTGAACGTGATGGATTTTGACTGCCTCAAACATGCAGGTCTTACAAAGCTGAGGTTTGGGTTTTTTTTCTTTTTGGTAAGAGATTATAAAAGACCTGTCAGTATCTGTCAAGCAGCAGGCATCAATAGCACAGAAAAATTATTTCTAGGAAAAACTGGAAAACAGAACAATCTGCTGATACTCACTCGAAAGGCAGTCATCAATGTTACTGTCACAGTCTCCTCCAGTGAAGCCTGGTCGACATTCACACAGGTAACTGCCTTGAATATTATGGCACAGAGCATGATTTTTGCAGGGCTTGGACAGACATTCATCGATATCCACTGTACATCTCTCCCCTGAAACATGGAGAGTCCAGAAGTAAGACTCTTCATAAGGCAATGGTCAAAAGGCTCAATGCCAATACTGCTTGGCGTTGAAAGTACAGTATGTTCCCCATCCGCATTACCTTCCCAGCCAGGGGCACACTGGCAGGTGTAGCCTTCAGAGTCAGGAGATTCTTGGCAAATTCCCGAGTTTTCACAAGGATCAGGGGAACAAGGAGAAACCACCACCTGGCAGTTCACACCTGGAGAGCAGAATGGGAAAACCCAGGAGAGCATGCTGATAAGAGCTTGGTACTTCTTGGAAGAACGAATAAAGAGATTGTAACTTGCATGATTATCCTACACAGCAATGGGCAGCATTTCCATGTTTGAAAAATCTCAGCAGAAGGAAAAGGAGATGAGAGCACTCCTCGTGGGCTCAGTGGGTACAAGCAGACAGCAGTCACAGTAATTCCAAGTTTAATGTCCCTTCAGTTCCCAGTGCATTTATACATCTCAGTGTAACTTTCTTACAAAGAAAATTAAGCTGAGCTGCCACCAGGACATTTCTTCATGAGTCCAAACAAGACTTAGATATGGTCTTAGTAAGTGTTCTATGATTGTATCATGTCTACATGAACTGACTGTAATTTAACTTCATACAACCATGGCACTTTCCCTCTTGATTCCTACTTCCATAAAGTTTAATGAAAAGATTAAAATGGCACTAAGGGTGCAGTGAAGTGGAAAGGAAAAAGAGAACAGAAACTTCTCTCTGAAATTTCACCTTTGAATCCTTTCCTACAGGTACATCTATATCCATTCAACAGATCCTCACAAGTTCCTCCATTCTGGCACGGGTTTGATTTACATTCGTTCCCTTCTGTTGAACAGTAATCTCCTATCCAGCCTGGGTCGCAGACACACTTGTACCTTTAAAGGCAAAAACAGCAGTAATTTTAGAGCGTTCTGAAATAACTCCTCTACCAGTTTCTCCTGCAGATTAGTTTTGGAGAGAAAACCAGAAGACCTCTCTTTAGGAGAAGCCCTGTTACATTTAGATTGCTTGCCCCAGCTGTATAGTTTTGACAATACTGAAAATAAACCCTCCCTTAAAACCATAGATTGCTTGCCCCAGCTGTATAGTTTTGAAAATATTGAAAATAAACCCTCCCTTAAAACCACACTTCCCTCCGTTACAGTTTTCACAATGCGCTCAGTCAACCAGCAATATGTTTCTGCTTTGATAAGACCATCTCAACACATTTAAACAAAGACAGAAAACAAAGGATTAAAAAAAGGGAATGAGAACAATAGGTTCCAAAGATAACTAGACTGATTTAATACAAAGTAGTGGTTACAAATGAAAAAGCTGGCTGGGAGCAGGAGCAACCTTCTCCATTATGTTTCAAAATCTGAAGTAGAGCAGCATTCCACCCATTTGATGTAGAACCAAGGACTTGGTGAATCACCCTGGACTCAGGCCACACAACAGACACACTGGCCTCCCTCCCTGTCACACAAACAAGATTTATTTTATCTGGCACCAAGCGTAAGCTGTACATGAGCATAAATATGAATGCAGGTGAAAAATGAAAGACAAGATGAACCAAAACACTTGTTTTCCAAGCTTACATGAAGGCTGAATTAGCAATAAAGCCAGCCTTCCTGCCAGCTCCAGGGAAAGTGCTGAATCCTACCCTATAGAGCTATCCGCAGTGGTAAATCATTTCCGTGCCCAAGTGCTGACACCGCTTTCCAGGATGCAGCACACATTTAGGAGGTACTGCTATTCCACATACAGTTGTGAAGTTTCACAAACACAAGCCCTACCTCCCCAAACCTGTTGACTCCGCAGGCCCTGTGCTCCCAAGACTTACCATTACCAAAAAGAGGTCTGATTCAGGGCTCCTGAAATCAGCATTTGGACTTTCTGGATGGGAAGATTCAGAAGTAACTACTGCCATCAAAACAGCCAGAAAGAGCTCTCCTTTTTTCTCTCAGGCATGCAACAGTGTGACTAAAGCTGACAAAATCCAGCCTTGGACAAACTGTTCTAAGTCAAATATCACTTTGCCTCCTAGCGTCAAAAGTTGTCGGCCTGTTCCTTAATACAGAGTTATTTGGGTAGCAAGAACAGCACCACCCAGCAAAGATAGTCTCCATGCTCAGTGTTTTAGAGTTTGATGGAATAGATAGCTGCTGCTCCCCAAAGATTCAATTTGGAACCATTTATTTACTTTAATTGTATTCAGTCCACTCACTTGAATTGCCAAACCCTCCTTTTACATGGTGGCAGTCCACCCTGTGCTACATGCCCGTGCAAGGACAGCAAAGAATACGGTGCAGGACTGAAAAACCTATGTTGGAACAGCACAGACTGCAGCTGGTGACTAAAGGTCTACACCTTACTGTGATTATGTCATGGGCAGTAGGTAAGTCTGGATCCTAATCTTAGAAATTAGAGGAAAATCAGAAGCTTCAAGTCAAGATGGAACTCTGGGCAAAGCAAGGGGAAAAAAAGGTATAGAAGGCAGCAGGTGAGTTTAATGGGACAATAAGTACTTACCCACTACTAATATGTGTGCAGTTGCCATGTACGCAGGGATTACTAAGACAGCCATCTGCCTGTGACTGACAGTGAGGATGATGGTAACCTTCAGGACATACACACCGAAAGCCATTGACTTCATTTATACATGTTCCACCATTATGACAGGGGCTGGATGTGCATTCATCTATGTCCACATTACAACGCGGGCCTAGGAAAAAAACTCACTATTTATTAAGTAGTATTTCTTATAAGAACATCTGCTTTGCATATCTGCGAGAACATACATTGAGAGACAACTCAGCAAAGTCACTGCAGCAGGACAGAGCCTGCATGTCTCCGTGCTTTAACTGAAGTCAAGAGAAGCATTTTTGAAAGATGTGGCACTTTTCTGTGCCTGGAAAACAGCACTTACACTCAACAAGTATTTACAAACCATTCAAGAATCTCAACAGAATTCCACTAAAAATCACCGGTTAATATTCATTAGGAAGACAAAAATCACTCAACCCTAGCATGCTTGGAACAAACCTCTTGAGCTCCACTTGTCACAGCCCTGCTCTTCTGCTTTGGAAATACCTACCCTTTGAAAAACCAACACTGCCATACTGTCTGCAGTAAATACAGTTCTTGTGGTTTATTGCGCAAAAGGTACTCTAAAAAACATAGTTTCCTGTTTTGCCTGCCTCTGATTACGATTGCAAGATCCTTGAAGTAGTGACCGTAAGATCTCGTGAGGCTGGAAAGCTAAAGTGAACGTTGCAGTAAGTTGAAAGCATTTTTAACATAAGGAAAAGACAAAGGCATGAGATCCCATGCAAGCCAGCTCTTTAAATACTGGAATCTGCCAATTCATCATGTTATTGAATTATTTTAACAGCATAATAGTAAAAAGTCCAGTAGGATAACAAATATGGTATGCCAGCAACAAAGAAGACTGAAAGGCAAGAGTGATCAGGATCATGCCTTTTCCTGTTCTGGGGACTAAAGAGTACCACTATGCCAGAGCCAAAGGAAGGAAGGAGCATCAGAAGTTTAGAAGGATGCCAAGAGAAAAGCACAACACACATGAAACCTCTTAGTGCTATTTCTAATGCATTTCAGATCAATTCTAATTAGAATCATTCAGTAATAAACAGGAACAAACGTAATGAAAAAACTGTTATAAACAGTACCAACTGCCTTACAACAATTATTTTATAAGCATATTACCCCACATGGCTCAAAAACATACTAAGTCCATTATAAACAGTGTTGAAATATGCTTTAGTCATCAGAAATAGTCCTGATGTAGATCTACAGTTCTAAGCATGCATCCAAAAGTGCCTAAAAGCTTCTTTTTTCAGCCTTACTTTTACTGTATTAGATAAATCTTTATAATTTAAAAAGGAAACAGAACAGACCACACTATGAAAGAGAAGTATTGAAAACAGCAGGTTATTCAGTTGGAAACTTCAGAGTGGAGAGCAGTTCATTAGAACACCGAGTTAATGCTTTGCTTTCACAGAAATAGAAATACTGTTCATGGTCAAAGCCCAAGGTACTGTCTAATCAAACACCTCTACATTGTCCACAATCTCTGTGTCCCTGGAAAGAAGCTGTAAATAATAAACCGAAGTCACATGGGTTTATTTGTTATAAAACCAAGAACCATGAACTGGACATAATTACCTAACAAGAATGGCATTTCACAGCACAGATTAGGCCATTTTTCTGCTTGGTAGAACTTGCTGTAATGTAAGATGCTGAGATTCAAAGATTAGAAGGATTTACCCAGATACTAACCGAATCCCTTGCAGTCAGTATGCAAAGAACAGCTTCCTTAGCTACCCAACTCAAAGCTATTGGGTAGCGGACTTTACCTGTAAATCCAGGTTTGCAAGCACAATTGTAGCGATTAATGCCATCAATACAGTCCCCGTGAATGCATGGGTTACTTGCACAGTCATCAAAGTTATTTTCACAGTTCACTCCTGGAATAAAAAGTTAGAGGAATAAGGAGGTCAAATCTTACAAAGAAGACAACAAAACTATTTCCCGGAAATAGCCAAATTAAGAATCCCACCTGCTTCAAAGTTACACATGCATTGGGGTAACTCAACCAGGTGATGATGCAGAAGCACTGCGACACCAAAGAGTGTCACCTGAGTCACTGCGTGCTGATTGAATTTGACCCCGGACTTGTACTAAACGTTTAAACAAAAGAATAAACCATTTTGAACACCACGTCTATTTTTTTTCTGCATGCTTGAATTTTGGGAGTAAAGAGGAGGTAAATTCTTCCAAGACCAGCTGCAGTCCCAGTGATGGTTAGGCAATTCACACAAACACACCAAAATCCAGCAAGGAAAAGTAATGCGAAAATGATACTCTCATATCATAAGCTTATCTCTGTATGCAAATTTAGTACACACCAAAGCACCCATAAGAAATAATTAAACACTTGAATTCTGTTAGAATCCAATCCTTCCACTTGTGCTTTACGTACCTGAAGTGCCCAGCAAACAGTTGCATTGGTAGCCATTCACCAAATCAATGCAGCGCCCTTGATGGAGGCAAGGATTGCTGTGGCATTCATCTATCTGCTCGCTGCATATGGCACCCATGTAGCCAGGATTGCATATACATGTGTATGAATCAATTCCATCTTGACATTCCCCATGGTGGCAAGGATCAGGATCACAGTTGTTGATATTCTCCTCACACAGAAGGCCAGTAAAACCTAAGGAAAAATGGTGAACAGGAGTAATTAAGAAGTTAACTGGTATAATGCTCCAGTGAATATAATGCAAATATAGGAAGAAGCACATTAAGAATCAGCAAAGTGGCAGACAGCACAAAGGGTAACTGCACATCTCAACTGCTCCCCATTTTCCAGCCCTAGAAAACAACATTCCTCCACTGTGCACAACATTACAGAACAACACCTTGCATGGAGAATGCTGGCATCGGAAATGGTTACCTTCAGTTTATTCAGAACAGTAGCAGTGAGAGGAAACAAGTAAATCTCCATGAGAAATATTTACTCGCATCAGTATAAACCATCTGAAGGCACTCTCCTGTCATTACTTCCTCTACACAACACCAGGAGGGTTTTTCCTCTACACAATACCAGGTTCTCATTCTTCAGAATGAGAAATTACTGCAAAGATGCTGCAGAAACCTTCCCAAGGGAACATCCTTGGCTCATGTCAAAGCTTCTGTAGCTCTGCTTATTAACAAGTTTCTTGTCCCTCTCACTGGCAAACCTTTCAGTAACTCCAATCAAGCACCAACTGCAAATTTATGAAAGACTGCATGCAACCTTTTCAGTTAGGAGCAATGAAACAAGCAGCAATTTGGCCTGTTTCATTCTGCTTCAGCTGGGAAACATCCTGAGCAACAGAGAAGGACAGAATTTATTTGCCACAAGGGCTAAAACAACCATCCAGGAAGCTAAGAACAGCAAACATCTCCCTCGAGAGCCCTGTTTTCCATGATGGAGCAGAGCTATATGAAACAGGGACAATTTAAAATAAATGGTTTTCAGAGATGAGATTTTGGAGCAAGAGCTCACGCTGCTTTCCAGCAGCTGAAGATTAGGAAGGTAGAACTTCAAATTTCAGACACCAGCTGGAGACTGATACAAACCAAGCTGCAGGGAATTTCAACAGCTGAAGAGTGATTCTCACCTGAGTATTATAAGTGGAAAACAGGCTCCCCATTTTTCATACAGGTTTGTGGTTATTTCTCTGGTCAAACATACCAGGTGACGGCTAATATTTCCAAGTTCTGCAAACGTATGCATGGATGAATGGGTGTGGAAGTAGGTGGGGAGAGGGAAGGGAAGCTAGTTAGAGAGATGGATATAAAAAGATGTTAGGGAAGGAAGGAAAACAAACCGGTAAGAGGACAAACAGTGGCAAAAAAAAAACAAACAGGACAGAGGCAAAGAAAAGAGGAAAGACCTAAGACAACTCAAAAAAAAGAAAAGCCATGATCTACCACTGGGAAGGAAAAGTGGAATAATGCCAGAAGGGAAAGAAAAGACAAAAAGCAAGCAGTAAATAGAGCTATCTGTACAGCATTTGGCCAAACATTTTGCAGTTTTCAATCACTTCGGCAGCTGGCGATTACCATTCAGGGAACACATATCACTCACAATTAGAGATTAATAGAATAAGAACATACTCAAACATTATTTTCCAGTAACTGACCTGCCCCAATGATGAATTCCACATTTCAGTCTTATAGAAGGCTGTCAATATTAAATATAATACTTAGCATACATTTGTTCAAAAAATTATTAGCATGCCTCCTATTGCAGCTCAAACAAACCACTTAAAGATCAGATATACATCTCAGCCTCTTAACTGAACATACCTTACGATTTCCCTCTTTGCAGAGAAGAGTTAGACTAGAAAAAAAACCACTTGAATATAGAACATAAGAATCTCTCAGACAGGACAGGAAAAAGCCCTAGTACAGAGTCCCTCTTCCATTTTCAGTCAAAGTACTAACCAAGGATTTTACTAAGAGCTGCTGCTTCACTGACATACATTTGGTTGCTTTCAGCCTGTTCCTTAAAAATGCTCCATACATCATGTGCCTTCATGGAAGCAGTAGTCTCTCCTCCTCATCTGGGAAACCTACGACTCCTGTACTGAATTGGCTCCAGCAGTTTAGTGCCTAAATTCAGAACATGCTTTGGAAGGAGCAGCTCTTCACATTGTCCTCCACTTCACGACCCAACACCCTCCTAGGCTCAATAAGCTCTGCACTCTTGGTGAATGAAAGCAACCAGACTACACACCAGCTTGAGAAAGACCAAGATAGTTTCCAACTTTGGCGAAGATTTGAGCATTTTCTTCTTTTTGCAAGCGTCAGCTCATTCTGTCCTATGGAGTAATCAAAAGGAGAATTCTGACAACAGTAATTATTCCTCTCCTGATTAGAGAACTACTGCATTCCCCTACTTCCAACAAATTCAGTGTTTCTTCAGGCACTTCGGGGAAGGGTGTATGTGAAAAGACTGTGGAGGAGCTTTTAGGCTAATCTCTGCTATATTCTGTACAGTGCAGAATAAATCAGTGAAGGTGAATTTGCCTTAACAATTTAATTATTGGAATGATTCAAAATGAGAAAAAAAGCACGTAAGTCTAGCCAACCTAACAGCACGTTTCTGGGACAAAGGTAGCTCCAGGAATTGTTCAGCCTCTTTCCTAATGGAAGGGCTAATGCTAATGCATTCCACACCTGAATCTGCATCATGAGCAATGCATCAGGCACCATTAACTGAAAGCAACCAAAAGTCATTCCTTACTGACAATTAGAGTGTAACAGCTCTGAACCCTTTTATTTGACCAGGTGTAAAAATTAAGATAAAATATATCTACATCACTCCTAGAGGTCTGAAGGTTAGAAAATCCCATAATTAAACTTGATGCTTCTAAATGTGTAATTAACCAAGCGGTAAAGGAATTTAGTGCATTCGGAATAAAAAAGCCACCTCAGTTCCACCCACAGCTCTGTCAAAATTTCTGTGTGATGCTTGACAAAACATTTTAACTACATTCTGGCAGGCAGCTACTGTGTGGTATTTGTTCCAGTGGACACAATTTTTACTGCATTTCAATCTTCCATTGTTGACATAAAATAGCCTGATGCAACAGAAATCAGAATAGACAGTAGTACTGCTCTGTTCATCTCTTGTTCTTCAACTGTGTACTATATAATCTGACTTGGACGAAAGAAAGGGAAGCCGCAGATAAAAGGCTTCACACTGCTGTTTTCCACTTGCGGATTCCATACTCAATACAGAAGAAGCTGTCATTTTCTGGGAAACAAGAGATGGTGCTGAAAGAGGGAGGCCAGAACTTCCATCAATTGTGAACTTCCTGCTGCCACAAGGGAAAGGCTCTCCGTACTTAAATACTACTCTCTGCCACAAAGGAGCAGACAAAGCTTCGCAAAAACCAGCAGTATTTCAGAGAAAGAGAGAAAGAATGCTGACAGTTCTTTGACCACTCCTTTATGTATTTAGGTTACATGCAATCTCCAGGCCAGGGGCTCTGAACACAAGACTAACCTGTGGCACACTGGCACTCATAGCCATTGGGATGGTCGATACATTTGGCTCCATTGAGACATGGTGTGCTGGAGCAGTCATCTATATCAATCTGACACACAGCACCACTGAATCCTGAAAGGCAGAAAAAAGATGAAAATCCAGAAGTAACCTGAAGTAGTTAATCCAAACAGCTGCACTGTCAGGAATCATTTATTAGCAAATCCTTAAAACCACCCAAATAAAAGCTCAGTAAATCTAAACTTAATTGCATCTGTAAGCACACACACCACACCCTGGGTGGATTTGTTCCTCATCCAAACCACCAGCCAAAACATAGTCTCTGTCCTCCAGGTCAAAGCAGCCTCAGCTTGAAAACTGAGATGGCCAAGCCAAATGGAAATAAAGCAGATGGAGCACAAGTGGTGTCCACCACTGGACATTATGCCTGTCTATAAAACTGACAGGCCACCAATAAAAGCTTTGAAGTAATCAAAGCAAGCAACTTAAAATGAAACAACAATGCATACATCACTAGAGCCTTCAGACTAGATTTACTACAGCCGTGTGAAATGTGGTACATACAGCACTGGATCTTTCAATACACTCCTTGAAATAGTTAACAAACTATCAACAGGTTATGTCAGATGATGCAGATCCTTAGGCACTTCAAAAAAAAAAAACAAACCAACAAACAACTCCAAGAATGTTTCTTGGAAGAAGAGATGCAGAGCAGGCTTTTGTCAAGTACATTCTGAACTCAAAACTTTTTGTAAGCCATCAGGAAAACAAGTGATGTTTACCCTATAGCTAACAGTGATCCCTCAGCTCAGCAGTTATCCTTCTTTTCTAAAGCAGAGACCCAATCCACCTCCCTCCTCATGCAAGCAACAAACTATACTGATGCAAAAACAGCTTCTGCCTAACAACATCAGAAAAAGACAAAAAGCACACAGATGCTCTGATTTTTAAAATGTATTTAGAATTACTCATCTATATCTCACTATGATATCCACAATAACAGAAGCTCATGCTGCCAACTACCCTTTAAGATGAGACATCCAACTGCATGTTTCTCAAGACTTACCCAATTACAGGCACAATACTATTGCACCAATACAGGTCTATTCTTATTTACCAGTGATTGCAACTCACTCATTCAAACAGATGCTGCACTAAGACAACACAAACTCACAAGAAACATACCACCCGCAATCTCTCACTGGTTAGCTATGCAGTTCTCGGTAAGGTGAAGCAAGAAAAGCTTCCAGAAATAAGTACTTACCAGGAGGACAGACACAGAGGAAGCGGTTGACTTTATCAAGACACTCTCCGTTGTTCACACAGGGATTACTTAGACATTCATCAATATCTTCTTCACAGTGAATACCTTTAAAACCTGTTTAATAAAAAATAAATAAGAAGAGGTGACTGAAGGCCTTCGAAAGTGCCCTTGAAAGTATAACTGCCTCTTATACCAGCACTGAAAGTCTTAGCCTAGTTTCACTGCAAGTTTGCAGTTTGGACAGAACCTACGAGGTAAGAATATACACCAGAGGTTAAAAAGGTATCACTGTTGCTGAACATGCTCACTTAATCAGCGGTAGCAGAAGTTTGTGCTGAATTCTTCTGTTTTCTTCCACTTGATGAGAAGGGGTTGTATTTTAACACCTTGGAAGATATGAATATATTTGGGTATGCACCAATATAAGGTAAAAGATAAAGAAACAAACAAAGCAGATAATTTTAGCTTAAGGCTTTTTTAGCTAATGACAGAGTAAAAGAAAAACATTAAGAAGGGTGAAATACTTCGGACTAGAGTTCCACCTTTCAAAACAGACTAAGTATTAATAAAAACTCATTATAGTTTTCATGGTATCAGCTGATCACCTGCAGGGGTCACAATTCTTTCATTATACTTCATAAGACTGTGCAACTGACAACTTGCATCCCTCTCTTTTTTTACCACTTTCTATCAGGAAGCAAAATAGCAGACAACATAGGTCACTGGTATGCTGGACACGTACATTTTACAAGCACGATTTCAATCAACTAACTCTTTTTAGTGTTATTTCCTGAGGTCAATGGGAGCTTGCATTATTTGGGGTATTTTAAAGAGAGAAAAAACCCAAATACTATTATCCAGAATCATCACATACATATCTCAAAATACAGTCACTCTTTTAAAGTTTGCACCTGCTTTGCTTCCACAAACATGTTTCCGCACACGCACTTCACCAGGTACAATAAGAAACACATTCACACATACTCCAGATCAGAATGCTAACCTCCTTCGCTGATGTAGAGAATGGTTTCTTTCCCAGTCCTCTAATTGCTTTCTCCCTCCCTCAGAAATCCCAAGTCCTCCCGGCTGGTGCCACCACAGCAGGTTCTCTCTCACCATTTCATTTAGCCTCACCCCGTTGCAATTCTGTGTTTCACCCCAGCAGAGCTGGCAACACTCCCTGTGCTCTACCTTCTGATTTTTTTTTTCCTTTGCTGGAAGTCCCTTCTTTGTCAGAAACTCTCCTCACCTGGCATACAGAGACACGTGAATCCTCCAATTTTATCCAGGCAGGTGGCATCATTTTGGCACGGATTTGAATGGCATTCATTGATGTCCATTTCGCAGCGAGGTCCTGTGTAGCCCTTCAAACACTCACAGTGGAAAGAACCTTCTGTGTTTACGCATTTCCCAGCATGTTCACACGGATTGCTATTTGCTGCAAGAAAAAGATACGTATGTGTGTCAAAATCTCTCCTCCGAGCAGAAAAGCCACAGCATTCTTTATTAGTCATGGTCTTTTCCAGCAGTCATTCCTTTCTGGCAAGTAATACTGAGGAAAGACTGTTCGTCCTTCTGGGGAAAGGCTTCAGTGATTGAAGAAAACACGTAGCAGTTACTTGCCTGTCAGAGGCAAAAAGAAAGATTGCCGTCATTACCAATGGACCAAAGGAGCAACTCTAGCCCACAATACTAATGACAGTTCTTAAGAGGAGATATCTACTAGAGGGGATTAGAGAATTAATGATGCTTTCCAGGCCTTATCTGTAGATCATTTTTTACATTTACTTCACTCATGAGGCTGACAAGATGCTGCCACAGCCACAAAACAATAAAAACTAGTCCTTCGTGTGTTTTCAAAAAGGAATGGCACTCTTGTCCAAGGCAGACTGAGGAATGAAATTCAAAGAAGTGCTTTTTTCCAATACTTCCATGAGTTCTGGTTAGGTATTACCCTCACGCATCACACTCTAGAAGCACGAACCAGCACTCACAAAACTACAAGCAAGTGTGTGAGAGTCCAGCTAATCCCCAAAACAACACAACAGCATGATATGAAAGAACTACAGCTTTAAAAGCCCACATGGTCACCAGTCTCAGAAGGCACTCAAAAGATCCAGCCATATTCTGGCTGTCAAACAGCCTTGATACATGTCTACCAAGAGAGGAGATGCAACAACTCCCACACGAACTGTGGTACTTTCATTGCACAGTGCAGTTCTAAGGGTCAGCTTAATTATCACATCTGTTTGCATGCAGTCCTCACACAATGCTAAAGCCCTCTTGCACAACGAAGAATGGTTAAGCATCTCACTGCTTTTCATATTCCAGAGGCTAACAGTTCAAACATGGACAGCGATTCTGATTCAGCCCTTTGCTCCAAGTCTCACACAAGACTTAAAACTCAACTAAAGACATTGAAATAGAAGGGAGAGAGGAGGAAAGGAGTTGCACTTACGTTGAGAAGCTCTGACTAAATGTGTATTCTTGCCCGTCTGTTAGTTCATCAAGCAAACAAGCCAAGTCCCTGTTCCTGTATTCACAAACAGCAAACAAACTCACCCATTGCACATTCGTCCACATCCTCGGTGCAGTCTGCTCCCTTATGGCCCTGAGGACAGGTGCAGATATAGTGCCCATTCACAGGATTGGTATCACACAGAGCACCCTTCTGGCACGGATTGCTAACACATGCATCATCCAAGTGGCACAGAAGACCTAGAGAAGCATCCAAGAGTTTATTCAAAAAAGTGAGATATAGCAGTCAGACTGTATGTTACACAACCAAATCCTCTGTCCTGCTATTTCAAATAGAGACTCCCACAGCCAAAAAATTCAGCAATAGACTATAGACTACCTATAGACTACCACAGGAATTTCACTACACACTTATAAAACATTATATTTAAATACAGATTCTGTGACTTCAGAGGTATCTCCAGCACTTCTGGAGCAGTACAATGGCCTACCATTACCAAAATCTCCTCCTTGGAGCAGTTAGCTAACTCTTCTCCCCAACTAGCATGATGATTTTTGTGACAGCTGAAAACACAGGTGCACATGAAGCCCACTTTCTTAATTCTGATACACTGATCACTTGTATTTCCAGGCAGTAGTCAGGAGACCTTCATATCTTTACCTATCCTACAACAGCAAATCTTCCACTACACAGTACCAGTAAGGGTATCCTCACTCACTCAAATACATCTAAATTTGCCTTCTAGGCTTTTATGTAAAATTACTCTAAGTGGCACAGAGCAATTCACCCTCATGCATAACTTCTCGGGCAAATACAGCTTCTGCTAAGGGCTAGAAAAAAGATCTGCTTTCTTTGCAATCTAAACTGTAATAAGCTTGTCTTCCAGCCTAATACAAATACTTCTTTGTCCCAAGCTACAGAGGTTTAAAAGGTCTTTGCTCATGGACAGCACATGTTTCCTTTTGTTCTTCCTGGTCTGGTCACAAAGTGTGTAAAATAAACATACCGCTTTAAGCAAATGCATAAATTTCAGGAAATATCTTCTATTAAATGCCAGACCTATGCAAGTTTTCTGCCCTTACCTGCCTTTCCTTCTGGACAAATGCATGAAAAAGAAGCCACTCGATCAATGCAAGTAGATCCATTAGCACAGGAGGCAGTGAAGCAATCATCAATGTTCTTACTGCAGTCGTCCCCACTCCAACCGTTGACACAGACACAGGCGTAGCCTCCATTGTGGTTGGTGCAGGTACCTCCATTCTGACAAGCGTTGGGCTGGAGCTGACATTCATCAACATCTTCAGTGCAAAATTGGCCTGATACACAGAAAGCAACAAGTTTAATAAAAGTTCACACACAAGGAAGATTCTTGCACAGACAACACAACCAAGGGAAACACTGTAGTCCAACCTGATTGCCACTTCTTATTTCTAGGGCATTCGACTGAGAACTTCCAACAACACTGTCGTCAAATTAGGCAAAAGACAGTAAGCATCTGTTCGTGATGCCAGTTAGGAGCTGAACTGCAAATAGCTTTGGAAAGGTACAGTGTGAGAGCCAGCAGGTAGCCTGCAATACATGAAGATACATCTGCAAGGATGCGAGAAGCAGAAAGAATGAAGGCCTGCCTGCAGAGCAGCAAGAAGGACTAAGAAGAGAGAAGATGGCCTCACAAGAAAATCTCAGTAAAAGCAGTGTCAACAGGCCAGCAGTAAAGTAACTCTTGTCAATAGAGCTTAATTCTTTCCCATCTAATTATGCATTGAATATTACTTGATGAGGAAGAATAGAATTCTTGAGAGTCCTCTATCTAAAATATTCATTTTCCTACCCCACATATTTCCACAGACAACCACAAACAGTTGGTGTTTTTTTGGTTGTTGGTTATTTTTAGAGACAAAATAAATACTCTAATAAAATGCTTTAATAACTGGAGATATTGGAAGGAAGAAAACAAATGTACACTGTTTCAGAGAGTTTTAAGGAAAAGGACCACTGGTCCACTAAGCAGGACATCAGTTTCACGGGATACTGAATTTCAGTCACATCTACAGGAAGCTCTGCAATTCACATTTACTAAAGTATTTATTTATCCAAATCCATCTTGCTTTAACATCAAGATCTGGAGAACCTACCACTTGCATCAATATTTTTTTTCAATGTTTATTCATCTTCCCATCTTAACCATCTTCTGCATGGTTTACTTTTAAGCTGAAATTGTTTAGCTTAAGTTTCAAGTCATTCATTCTTATTTGGAGTTTCTTCAACAGATAAAACCTAATGGCTAAGCACCAGCTAATTCCTTCCAAGGCTGGCATATGGGTACACATGTGCAACCACAGAGCACTGGTCACAGTCCACAATCTTCTTTTTGATAAATTATTTCTCCCCTTTCTGTTATATGAAGAACTCTCTAGCACTGAAAGCTTGACTTTTTTTTTTTTTAAACACTTCCTTACAACTTGCTTTTACCACCCTTCCTCAAATATTGATATGATGTATGTAGCACCAAAAGGCTGCCTTTTAGCAGAGAATAAGATTAGATTGGGTTGATGTGCCCTTCCCCCCCCCCGCCCCCTCCAGCTGACAACACCACCTCCCTCACTAGCTTGCAGCAGCTTTCCATTATTTGGGTCAAGACTCCTAAGTAACTCTGTTGCTACTACCAAGATCCTCCCATTTGTGCAGCTACTGTATCAGCTGCACTCTTACACTTCCCTGGAATTCCTCCCGTATTCCAAGAATAAGAAATTCAAGAGCAAGTCACTTTGCCTGGGCTCCAGTTTATTTAGGTTTGCCAATTTAAAAATACTTATTAGATGCTGCCTGACAGTTACCTTGTTTATTAATGGCCCAGAAATTAAGATGCAAGTGCACACACACCCCCTCCTCCAATATACAGAACAGAAACATTTACTGTTGGCAGGAATGTAAAAATGTTCAGTCTTAATCATCTCTACCTACTATACTCAAATTACGACTCCTTTTGTTTTCAAAGTATTTAAACCTCAGCCTTTGGTCCCGTAGGTCTTGGATTTTTTTCCCTTAGTGGCAAAGAAATAAAATTATTAATAAAAAAAAGTTGCCCAACTGACTTTGTTCTGTGCATGTGTTCCTTCCTCCAGTAGGACTACTTCAAAACAAGGATTTTATCACTTGAAAAAAAGGTAATAAAATTCTAACAGTAATAATAATTACAGTAGAGTTTTCAGAATTAATCCTCACTTCCTAGTTTACTTAATAAAACAGTTGGGGGAAAATCTAACACTTCATAATGTTATCTGCAAAACATAGCTCTCTACATTATGAAAAAACAAAACCACGCATTTGTCATAATAGAAGTCACTTGTTCATTAGCTTTCGATATTAGCTTATCAGTAACCAAACTAAAAAGAGTCAGTTATCTCAGCCTGGTTCCTAGTAGTCGTGCGTATCTCGCAACTCAACACAACCGACTTCCTTTAAAAAGAATAATCAAGACGTTATTTGCTTACTATAAAAGCCATTTTCCTTCTTTTCTTGGAGGGGGCCCAACCCAGATCAAAGAACACACTCTCTGACGAACACTCATCCATAGCACAATCGTTTTGCAGAAGCGTTCTTGCAGCACTTACATCCTCCTTTTGATTGCAGCCAATTTAAACTCGGTATTGCTAAAGCATGAGGAGTTCTCAGCACTGAAATTGCCACGCCACTCCGGATTGTTATGCCTCTCTCAAAATCATTTGCCTTGTGACTGGCCAAACAGAACTCCCGAAATACAATGTTCGAGGGGTTTTTTTGGTGGACTGAGGGGGCAGCGGGGTGCGTTTGTTCTTCTGTTGTGGTTTTTTTTTTGGTTTGGTTTTTTTAATTAAAGATGGGCAAACTACTCCCTCATATAAACTCTCTGGGTTTGTTTTTAACTTCCCATTTCAAGTATCACTAGTAATATCAACATATAGGATTTTAAAAAATTTTTTCCCTAGCACTTATTCTCCACTTCTAGAAAGGAGAGGACCAAGTGACATCACTGATCTCCTTGCAAGGACCCTATGTCCCAGGCTATTCCCTATTTCCAGAACCCTAAGTTAAAACAAACTTTAAAAAGGTATATCAATGTATCCACACGAAGAGAAAAAACCCAGAGCTTGAACTTCTTTGAGAATTTCAATTGTATTTCAAGAACATACCACGTCTGAGCTCCTTAAATTTGATCTCCACTTAGCTTCTCAGATTTCTAATGCTCCTTTTGCAGCTACCAGATCGCAATCATATCTGTGTTTAATTATGAATCAAACGGAGCTTCATCTTACTGCCATTTGTTTTAAAAACAAAGGAAATTCAACTCAATATATGAGGGATGTAAATAAGCAATTAACTATTGCATTTTACTATTGAGTATTTTAATGAAAAAAAAAACTTGTTCTTTACTGAAGTTATAATTGAAATCTACACTGAACTTCTGGGTAAAAAATATGAATCAAAAGCAATATAAGACAAGCAGAGCATACCAATCTAACTACATAAATAAGTACTCAGTCTCATCACCATCAGGCAATGTAAATGTAATAGTTTTTGAAAGATTTTGGAATTATGTTTTAAAATACCACAAATCCCAGACAGTCCAAGGCACTCTCATTTCTTAACCAGAGCTGGTGAATTGGCAAGAATGCAAAGCAATTTCAAGTTCACTGAAAACGCTTGAGCCCTTATTGCTGAAGTGGGGCTTGAGTGGCTTGGAAATGCATTCCAGAGCCCAAAGCCTTCAAAAGAGAGAAATAAAGGGGTTTTTTAGGTGGAGTGGTTTGGTAGAGTTTAGAGTTTTTAGATACACTATGGTTGTTTATGTGGTGTTTTTGAATCATTGCATGTTAACAACATGGGATTAATGGTCAATACTGTAACTCTTCAACACAGGTTTTTGGAAAGGGGTTTTTGTTTGGAGTTTTTTGTTGCTGTTGTTTGTTTGGCTGGGTTTTGTCGTTGTTTGTTTTGTTGAGTTGATTTGCCCAGAAACCAGCAAACACATTTGTAAATGGCCCTCCGTCAAAGCAGCATCACATCACTTAATTCTTAGTGGGACTAAAGGATGGCCACAACATCTCAGTCTTCCAAAAGGCCTGATTTGCCCCCAGTAGAGACTTCAACTCCTTGTGAAAATGAGAGAAATAAATGAATATTTTGGGCAGGTGCTGCAAAGAAAAGATATTGATGCTTCTGTTGTTAGCAAGCCAGGTCTTCAATGTAGTGTCTGTCCTGGGGGCTTCCTGAATGACTTTTTCACAGCAGAGACAGAAGTCTCTTTCAGTGTCGGATATAAAACAGGACTTAATTCTGAAACTTCTCAATTAATATTCTGCACAAGGCTTCTCTCTGTCAGGTTGGTTAGGTAGATTTAAATCAAATGAGACAAAAGATCTCTGAAACAGTTTACTTCAAGGATGCTGCTTTGTCTTAACTGTAACTGAAGCAAGTATACTTATTTGTAGCCAAGTACTTGGCAAGCTTGTTTTCTGCTTGTTAACAGTTTTAGGATCATTCACAGAACTGAAATTCAACTTCCAAGTGCAAGTTCCATTAGGAATTGTACAGTGTAATACACATCTTCATAACGTTCATGCTTCTGAATGCCACAACCACTTCAGCTAAATGTTAATTCATCTAGCTGCAAGTTTCTGTAGGTATTTTTCTTGTGCTCTTGCTAGTTTCAATTACATTTCTAAAAGAAACATAGTAAATATAGGGTGAACTAGCGAAGGCAAGCGCAAATACACTAACTGTACAATATTTTAATGGAAATGTAGAAACATACATATAAAAGACAACAAGAAAGGAAACACAAATTACTCCAAGAAGCTAATAAAAGCCTAACCTGACCTTGATATTTGCAGAGCCTGGGAAATCAGCAAAATGCCGACTCAGATTCTAAGTGACCTTGTACAAAGTAAACAGCTAGTCCATGTGGTATTTCAAAATTGAAAACTAGAAGTAGAAAAAGGGAACAGCCTTCAACTCTTAGCACTTTTTGCCCACTATGAAACTAAGTTACTTCCTGCATATTTCCCCTCAGAAAAGCCACATGGAGTAAGACAGACATGTTTGCTGCTTTGATTGCTCCCATTTTCAGACCAGTAGGAACTGGACAGGAACTCCAGGAGCTTCTCTTTAGGCAGACACAGGACACAGTGGTTCAAGGCCCCGCAAGTAGCCATACCGGACTTCAGTGATGAGAAATAGCCAGCACCTTCTTCTAGAGGTCTTCATGTTAAAAAGAAAATATGGCCCCATTTATAAAGGTAAGGTAGTGCATAAAACGAGTACAACCCTACACTGAAAAAGTAGAGCACTAGCGCGAGCAAATAAGAAACCAAAACAGTCACCCTGGGAAGCAGCAACAGATGCCTCCAAAAGCTGATCCTACCGAACCATACAGGCTTTGCATAAACCCCGATTTCAACTGTACTGGTCCTGCAGCTGAATGCAGGACCTTCAGTCAGTTCAATCAGAGGTCTTCATCTTTGGCAGAGCAGACTTTCCATAAAGGAGAAAGTTTTCTTGGCTTCTTAACAATTCTGCAGCAGGAAAGACTGCTGATGCACAGCTGGAGTACCAGAGGCTAAAGCTCCTGAGAGGAGATCTCATACGCAGTTTAAGCACTAAAAACATTTAGTAGGACAACGGATGCAAATACCTTCCTGTGCCTTGAAAACTGAGCTGAGAAGAGACAGCAATGTCTGTTTCTCTCAAAATCACAACCACCACAGCACTGGACTCAGATTGAACTGGAAGCCAGAATATCTTAAAAGTTTAGTGATACTGGAAGGGAAAAATAATCCAGCGAGAATCACAAACTGGTCCTC
The DNA here is from genome assembly GCF_000690535.1 of Cariama cristata. Classification (NCBI taxonomy): domain Eukaryota; kingdom Metazoa; phylum Chordata; class Aves; order Cariamiformes; family Cariamidae; genus Cariama; species Cariama cristata. The sequence goes on along the minus strand of NW_009598575.1, from coordinate 32,182 downwards.
AAGGTCCTAAGAGACTCACTGGAAGAGAAGCATCAGGTTTCACAAAGCTCTCATGCCCTCATCCTCTCCGTAGCTCACCAGAAGCTTGTCACTTATCTCAGACAAGCATTCCAGGACACAGGGAAGACCTCACCAGCTCTCCCAAAAGGGCTGTCTGGGAAGGCATAAACCAGACCTAGACAGAAATTCTCTGAAAGAGTAATTTAATTCACAAAGTATTCCAAAGATTGTTGTATAGTTTTTGAATACGATCTGTGTAGTTCAAGAAAGCATGGCTCATTAGAACTGTTTACATTTTTTTTCTCCAAGTTTCAAAGGACTACTAAGTGAGAAGGTGAACAGCACCTTATCAAGACTCAAGAACGGGCTAAGAGATAAGAAACAGTATTTGTATAAGTGACCGAATCTAATTGTGGCAGAAGGTTAGCAGTGCCACACCGCAAGGGACCATGCAGTTTTTTCCCCCCTTTCCAACCACTCATGTGTATATTCAGGATGGCAGACCATATCTGGCTGGGGAAGGACATTTCTCTGCCCAGTTCTTTCTTGTAACACAAGGAAAATGTCTGTGTTGATAACGTAACCCAACACATTTTGGTCAGTCAGGTCAAAGCTGAGTTTCCTCAAGCTGCTGTGTGACTCTCCTCAGCAAATGGAAAAGTAAAGGAAAGATTGCATGGAACCACTGGATCTTCTAGTAAAATGGTGTTTATGAAACATACTTTAGCTGTCATGTTTTGTAATTGTGTATTTGTAAAAACATTCAATTAATCTTTAGCCGTACTGCTTCAAAAAAATAAGCTTCAATTAATGAATACATACAGGCACTGAAGCATTTAATTAACAGCCTAGAAGGAGATGAACAGTAGTCAGTGATATCTTTAACAAAATAACATTTGTATTATCCAAGAGGAAGTCAGGAAATTTCAGACAGATTCAACCAAGCAAGGTTGCTGGGCAGTGCAACAGCAGACAAGGCTAGATGCACAAATGCCAAGTAAAATATAAGGGCAAACAGACTTGTTGCAGGAGGTTTAGGTTGGGCACTCCTTGAGGAAACACTTCAGCTTCCCTGGAAGAGTTCAGTGAGGACCTCTGCTCAATCACAGCTTTAATCAACAAAATAAACATCGCTGACAAGACATTTGACTACAAGGAAGAATAAGTAATGCAAACAGTTGTTGTTGTGTAATAGCAATGGCATAGCCACAGTCTGGAATATATTTTGCAGTACTGAAGCCACTACCTCTGAATAAAGACACTGAAAAGGAGTCGAGTTCAGAGTCCGACAGATCGATGGAGACCGACAGAGAGAAGAACTCTGTAAGAGACTTACAAAGCAATTGTTAACCACAAAGGGAGAAAACAAATGATAAAAATTATAATACAATAGTTATTGCAGGGAAGACATAGCACGTGGCGAAGTATACAAAAGAAATTATTTGATCGTTTGTATAATTTGCTTTATCGACACAAGGTATCTCAAAGCAAAGAACTTCAGACTTCTCCGAAAGAGGCAAAACCTTCACACAGACAAGAACATCCAGAGCAATAAACAGGTAATACCGGGAGAAAGAGGTCTCAAGTGTGATGTCTAGATCACATCCAAATTCCTGACTGTCCGACAAAGCCATCTCCACAGCTCCCTGCAGGCAACCCGATGAATACTACTGCTGCTTTCAGCTCCAAGGATGGCTTCAGACACACCCAGAATCCAATGGATTACGCTGTTCACGTCTGCAGAAAGTGTCCCCACTTGCACGTGTGTTTAGTAATGGTCTTCTCTGCTTAAGTATTACAGTAGGCTCCCCTGAAAAAAGGACTGAAGCCAAGTATTTTTCCCTTGCAAGAGTTTTCTAAAGAAGTGAGAGGCATCACAACTCTCAAAAAAGTGCTCCTTCCCCAGGATCTCACAGCATCTTTCTCCATTTGAAACACAGAACTACAGAGCAGCAAAGCAGTAGCAGCCATTCCTAAACCTCAGGTGTTGGGGTTTTTCATAATCTACTGTATCTCAGGCAATGTCAAATGCCATCCCAGATATCATAAAATTTAAGAGCTTAATACAGAATTTGAACAATTGAAGATGAATCCGCAATTGTAGCAAGCAGAGTAAACATCTGTGTTTATTTTAGGCTAATATGGTGGATAAAAGAGTTTAATTTCATAACCACACTGGAAAGCATGTAGTGGAACTAATGGGCTTTTACAAGGGATTTTTACAACCCCCAAATACAAAACTCTGGGCTTTAAGAGACTTACGCATGCCCTGATCCATTAAATAATGCCCTAAACCATTCCCCACAGACTGCTGGGTAGAGAGGGCCGTCCTGACAGAGCTCTTCAGAGGCAGTAATACAAGCGAACAGAAGAAAGTTCACTAAAAATTATTAGTGATACACTAATGACAGACTGATTTAATATGGTGTTGGTAGCTGAAACGACTGGGGACAGCAGCAGGATAGAGAAGTAACCAAAAGGAAATACACGTCACCAAGCTACCCTCCATTTTGCCCTTCTCTTTACCTCCTCGGGAAAATCCAGTGAATCAGGGCAACACCTAACAAGTGAAAAGTTCTGCAAGGCAAAAATGTAACAGTTGGAGCCAAACCTTACAATGAAAACTTCATCTTCTCAAGCTATCTCAGCAACACATCTTTAGTAATTATCCAAAGACAAATCACCTCATTCTAAGTACAAGGGAAGGGACAGAAACTGCCAGAAACAAGTCAGCTGCAGATAAAACAGTTAACTGTTACCCTGGTCTCACAGCACACATCCACCAACTCAGCCTCACCAGAGTGGTCTAGTCGATTTTGGTTTAGTGCCAAATACATGCAAGATGTACTGAAAACTTAAAGACAGCTCCACAAGAGATTATTTGGCACATTTGATCGCAAAGAGTATTTCCCGGTCTGGAAAGTCACCAAAGGCACAAGGGAAGAGGCAGCAGCGTGGTCTAAACTGGAAGTTGTCATTCTGTCATCAGATCAGTTCAGCTGTTAACACCTCAGGTGCTCTGTTACAGCTACCTCCTAACCAAAGCTTGCTGTTGGGAAACAGAAAGCAGCACGAAACAAAACGGGAGGTTGTGGTAGGTGTTCCAGAATCCATACTGGATAAAGTACTGACTAACTTTTAATGCCTCTGAAATCAATCTGCTCTGCACAATGCTGGAATCAAGTACCACAACAGAAACAAACAACATCCAGGATAAAGTTTGTTTACGTCCGATGCTTCAAATCATTTGTACACTCAAACTTAGAGCTGCCAGCTCTGGAGGCTGCCACATGCTCCCTGCTCCCTTTGTATCCGCCAGTTCAAACATGAAGGAAGAAAAAGAATCATAATCCCTCTTGGCCTCTTTCGGAGAGCTGTCTCTTGGACATACTACTGTAGTAGTAGCATATCACCAGCCAACTTGCCAAGTTTGGCATAGACAAATCTCAGCCAGTACTAAAGAGACTACTATGCTTTTTAATAAAGTCTAGAAAGGCATCAGAAAGTCTACTATGCCTACATCACTTGGAACGATGACTGCACTTCTCGTGGGAGTCTGACCCAGCGTCTCTGTGCTAATACAAAGGTAAAGACTGCTCTTTACACATTACATATGTGCATGTCAACCAGAATCAGAAAAGAGCGCAACCCGGATAGTGCTCTCTGGCAGGTGATAATCAATACTCTATAGAAAATAGCAAGGATGTATATTCCATCATTTAGGAGACTGGCACGTTCAACATTTATGATCCATGTCATCCAGTGTCAGAGTTAGAGGCTAGAAACGTAGAGAAACTAAGTATTCCAGCAAGGCAGTGATTTTTTGAGCGCTAAGTTAACATGACTTGTTACTGTATACTTTGTGATACAGAAGCTGAGGAAAGTGGTACTTGGCAAAGAAAGTTTTAAAAAACAAAATACCAGAGCATACGATCTTACATAAAAATGTTAAACATTAGCCTTTTGATGTTTATCCTCCCTTCTTAGCAAAGAAAAGTCACGTCTGCCCAGAGTTAAGGCTGGGATTTTCAAAGAAAACCAAGGTAGGGAGCAAATATTACTCTAATTAAATAGGAATCGAACCCTTAACTCCCCCCTTTGAAAATTCCTGCCTAAAGCTCTGCAGAAAAAGTAACCCTTGTGCTAGTGTTTAAGAGCATATGACCAAGCTAACAGCTATTTTAATTAAAAAGCACAGCCCTGCTGCCTGAAGAGCTTTTCTGCTCAAGACAAACATTTGCTTCTTAAGCTAGCTCCCAGTGCTGGAGTTATTTGGTGGAGTCAGCTGCGAGCACGCTGTGCTTCCCTTGAGACAAAGGTCGCCCAGATTTTAAAGTATACAGTTCACTGGAGCCCCCTTTTCAGGGGAAAACAAAGCCTAAATAAATACAACTGCCATGGGAGTCTCGCCTTCCCAGCCACAGGGGTAGAAATAATGAAAAGAGGCATGCAGGCCAAGCCTGTAACTGAAGCATTATAATGTAGGTCTTCCAAAAACCACTTGAGCATGGATATAGCGCGTCCCCCAAACCCAGAGACTCATCCCACAACTCCTGACGCAGCACTTCAGGGGCAAACTGCACAAAGGACTTAACTCAGTTCAGGATACAAATCCTAGTCTCTGCTGTGTGCCATTCCTGAAAGGTGATCTGGGCCAAACATAAATTCATGACGATCCTCTGAAACACTGCAAACTTTCCACAGTAAAGTAGGAGGCCTTCTCAGCCAAGAAAAACAAAAGCATTTACCACATTTTATATTGTTAATCACTCTAGCACCCAAATTCTCAAGTCATCTTTCTTGACACAAAGCTGCGTAGGTTAGATCAACAGAGTAAGCAGGTGCATTTTAAACAAAGCTTTGTTTCTTTACATGAATTGTATTCTAGAACAACTGAGCAGTCTTTAAATTCTCAGATGGTTTCACCACGTCCTGTGGAAGGACATCCTAACCTTCCACATGACTTTACAGCCCTGGACTGCCATCACCTCTCTGCACCCGTTCACCCATGAGACCGCTCCATGAATTTTAATTCCTGATCCCAGACAAAAAGAAAAAAAGCGCGCAGCTGGACAGGATTTTTTTACTAGATTAGTGAGTTAAAGTGGCACACTCCAACAAATACCAAAGCCAGCTCAGGGGAAGACTCGCGGGGAGGAGGGGGAGAAGGCAAAGACCCCTTCCTCAGACCACGCTGAGCCCATCAGGCTGGTTTAACTGCTGCAGAACAGCAGCATAAAGTAGTCTTCACAGACACCAGCCAGCATTTTTGGCTAATTTTGACTCACATCACACTTAAAACATACCAAATTCTCTGGCCTGCCATGCACAGAGGAATAGACTTCAGTCTTTCACAAAAGCATCCTGATCTATTTCCAAAAACAGGTGAGCTTCGTTACGTATCTGCAATGCGGGCCTTGAAAGGCCCCAACAAACACCAGTTCTGACAAAGGATTTAGCCTGGGACAAGATAAAGTCATCCTTAAACAAACAAAAAGTCAGTTAACATTCAGCAACAGGAACAATGTGGGGCAGTTTCACCAAAACACATCCAAGATTGTCTTGCCAGTTACAAATTTATGAAGTTGACAATCACTATAACCATATGAAATACAAGAACTTTGAAGGTGACAAAAACATTAGTGACAGTAGGAATTTCTCATCATCGTTTCTGAAAGGCAAGATTTTATCTTTCCGGAAAAATCAGCAAAATGAGAAAGAGAAGGCATGCACTTCAACAAAAAAGGAGCAGTGAGCTCTGTTTGAGGAGTAGAAAATAAGACTGAAATCAAACAGTGTCTCAAAAGCTGGATTCTAGTAGCAAGCAGAAAAAAAAATATTTTAAAAAAAAAGCATAGTTATATAGTCCAGTCAACCACCTGTCAGGGAATTATGAAACACAGATGGTTACCAAAAGGAATTGGGACAGATTCTGTTTCAGTAAAGGATGCTTTAATATTACTTTACATAAAACTATTCTTGATTGGACGCAGTACAGCTTGATTTTTCTAGCAAGGAATGGGACTGGTTTCTCTATGTCATGAAGCACAAACTATAAAAACAAACACGCTAGATCATCATCCACAGCACAAAGATTAAATAAAGACTAAAACTGCAAACAGACCAATTTAAACTTCCTCAAGATTACTTGACAAGTAAGTATTTGAAAGAAGAGACTGCAGAACTGTTATGAAGACAGCACATGTACACTGTTGAATAATTTTAGAAAGTTTAACATCCTTTCATTTTTGGTTGATGTTTACTTACAAACATGCATATTGGGCCATTTTTTTTTTTTTAAGCAGCACACAATGTCCTTTAACCTCAAGGTCTCATTGGAAATTTTTGATTTCCCAAAGTGTTCACTCTCACAGTTTGACACTGCTGGGCTATAAGCATTTATCAGGACAGACTCTGGAAGAGTTGTTTGCTCAGCTCTCCCCTCTTCACTTACCTTAGAGATGATTTACAATGTTATAAACCATGTTTGTGCAAAGGATGGACCTGCACTTACAGAACATTTCCTTATTACCAAGTAAGTAAGTTTTTTTAATTGTCGTTTACTTCTGTCAGCATTAGTCGCAGTTTAAACTTGAAAAAAGTCATCCCTCTCTCTCCAAACTGTTTTAGCAGTTGTCCACCTAACTTCCCTATTTTAGGCCCTGCCTCAGTGTCATCCCTCATGTCTGCAAACTGGATGTGTACTGTTATCCTGCACCTTCTTGGTCTCTAACTGAAGATGCAGGAAAGGGAATGAAGCCCATTCAGAGAAACAAGCTTCTTTTAAGAAAACGCTACTAAGATGACAGAGCAGAGTCACTCCTGGGATGACCTGGAGGACCACATTACAACAAGAGGCATTCAGGTGACTTGCAAGACATTTGTCCACTTGCACCACATGGCTGCATTCACCGTGGAGTTGGACAGCATTTCGGGGCGTCATGGGACACCACTTGCACACACATTTATTGGACAAAAGGAATATTACAGATACAATAAATGAACTCTTAAAGGCCAGCTGGCCAAGAGCGTTTCACTGCACAGGCTTTCAAGCAAAGCAACGTAGAGGACGACCCAAACACGTCCCTCCATTGCCATCGTGAGCTTTCAGCCTCCAGAGACGCTCAGATGAGCGGTTACACTGCAGAGGAATGGCTATTGCTAAGGCATCCTATGGATGCACAGAGCTATTGCCCTACAAGTGTCAAACATGTGCCAGTATGAACATGCACAGCTACTTCTGAAGTTACTCGTGTTTTAGTTTGAACACAGAAACTGGCACCGTATTTCAGACAAGATAGTTAAGACCCCCAAAGGTTCTAACGCTCATTGTTCAAACTGCCAAGTTGCTGCTTGCCTAACGGTGAGATCAGTTTTAGTTCCAAACTGACCTGATTCTTCAAGTCTAGAAAGTCAATGGCCTTGAGAAGCCATCATTCAAAACCACTGCTGCACTGATAACCTTAACTTCACCACAAACAAGGAAATTCTCAGAAGGCCCAATCCATTAAATTGTTCTAGAAAGTCATGGGAACATAAGGCTTGGGGAGTTCCTCTCTCTTTCTAGGGTTTCACTGAAGGGAAGCATCCCTCATGCACACAAGGTTTTCTGGAGAGATTGTCCACACGGAAGAAAGATGGCACAAGACTAGGCCACAATATGGGTCTAACAATTTTCCCCAATGCTAGTCAATCTGAGCCCATAAGAGGTTCAGAGAGGGAACCACCACAACTGCATTGCAAAGAACTTCAGTGGTTAATCAGACAATCTACCACAAAACCAAACAGAATCACAGCCCATTACCACCAAAGTCTCTTCCAAGTGAGATGCAGAAGTCATCCCTAGTTGACAGCAGCTATCCACCCAAATCTTGTAAACCAAGCTAAGTTTACAATGACTCTACAAAGCAAAATAATCCCTTGTAGATTATATACTTACACTGCACACACTCATGATCCATCCTATCCTCTATGTTTCAGCAATAAGCCTGAGATTAATTTACTACTGACAGATGCTAGCAGCCATAACAAGGTTTATAACTTCTGTGGCATGGAGGAAGATTTTAGGAGTCACTGAAGGGTTGTTGGTTCCACACCCAAGTTCCCCATGTTTTCCTTTGCAGGTTTCACTTTCTGCAGGCTTTAAGGACATACAGAGACACAGAAGCAGCATAGAAGCAAGGGTACTTGCTCATTAAGGGGAAGACTCATTTTCTCCTATTTATACCTAGTTTCAAAGAGCTATGCAAGCAGTGGTGCATTTCACTCTTTTATGTGGTTTTAACTTCATTTAAGAACACATAAAGTTAAGTTAATGATGGTTCTTCACTGGCAGCCTCCTTTGCAGTTAATGACAACTGGTTTATAATGAGAACGACGCTC
>NW_009598575.1:0-23789 GCF_000690535.1 Cariama cristata | reverse complement strand
CTCTCCGAGGAAAAAAGCTAGAACAACATGAAACCTCTGGCCTCTAGTAGGCAAACTCCTCACAGTGCATTTGTCTGAACTACCAATCACTACAGATGTTCTGGTTTCAGACATAATATTTTCTAGAACACAGAAAAATGTGCTAAAGGTTCTTCAGAACCTAAGGAACAAGTTCAAGCTTAGTTCCAAAACAAGTATCCCAATTTGCTTTACGAAAGGAAAAATGCAAAGTGAGTCCATATCTCAGTTTTCCAGTTTCAGGTTTTTTTTTTTAACCTACAATTTTGCAAGAAGGGCAAAACTATACTCAACTGAAAAAGTGTGCCAGCTAAGAATGACTAGAATGACTCAAAAAAAAACCTCCCCAAAACCGGAGGTATTTGTTTATTTTTGAGGTATGGAGACATTTTGTGACTAAACATGACACTGAATTTCCTGTAAGCTGCTTCCTTACATCAAGCATAACACTTTCTTGAAATTCACACTTTTTTCCCCCTACAGACTCAAGAGCAAAGCAGACTCATTTATGAAGCAAAAGTAGTTTTGCTAGTCAGAGAACTCCAGATAAAAATCTGTCACAGCAGAAAAACAGTAGCAAAAGCATAAGCTTCCCATACATACACTTGTTCTCTTCCCTCCCTTCCTCCCACCTATGCCTCCTTTCAGATGTGCACTGTTCCTCAGCAGCATTACTATTATCTACACGAGGATCATTATCCCAGGTTAAAAATACTCCCAAATGCATCAGCAAAGCACCGCTATAGGCACACATCTCTAATAGCGAAGCCATGTTTTGTACTTTTGGAACATACCCTCTTAAAAAGTAATCCATACAAGCAGACGTGCAGCTCTGATAGTTGCACTGCATCGCAGCTCAAGAATTACGGTACCTGTCTGACAAACCCATGGACACATAAGCCTGTAATATTGCCTGATGCAATGGGAAATTGCCCTCTGTTGTGGTGGCTTTGATGCAAACAATTTTCTTTTAAGGGTTCCACTGACATCTGCCCCCCAGACTGCAGAACAAGGCACAGATGTGAGCTGCATTCAACTGTATACAACTCTAGTTGTATGCTGGAATAAGGTCAGAAGTCCCACATTTGTTTTCTGTAGTACGTACCTGTCCATTGTGGTGGGCAGCGGCAATTGTACGTGTTCACACCGTCCACGCATATACCCCCATTTTGGCAGTTGTGATTTGGGCAGTCATCAACATTGTGCCCGCAGATGCTTCCCTCGAAACCTGGACAAAGCAGAAACACAGCAGAGTGAAATGGGTTTCCAGTCTCTTTTGAAGAGAATCCACCCTTCATGCAGCTTCCCCTCTTCTTTTTTTCTTAAAGATTTGCCCTGTTAACCTAATCCCAATGAACCTCAACACAGCACACTGTCCAGAGACTTCGTTGAATGCCTTTGTTGATAGCATGCAGGTCAGATTACACAGGTAGAACACTACTATCATGGGCAGATGGCCAAATATGTTTTCACAACCAAAACGACAAGGGTACTTTTTCTTTAAGCGACTAATGAGCACTGTCATTCAAAGCAAACAAAGTGAAGACCAAGCCATTTAGTTTACTATGAGGTAAGCTCGTCACTGCCCACCAAGCAGCAGTTAAGAGCATCAGCCAGGACAAGATTTTCCCATGACAAAAAAGTGTCTGGCACTCACTTCAACAATACCTCAGCATAGTTCATATGCCTTGGCTATGTCAAAAAAAATGCTTTGAAAATGAGCTTCCAAATACCCAATTTGGCCCTCTTCAGTGTTAGACAAGTCGGTTAATCAACAAATCAGCCACCATCCAAGCGATGTTTATACACTAAGCCCTGACTGAAAAGCAGAAGAAACCAGACACCCTTCCCCAATGAAAATCAAGGCTCCTAATGAACGTAGCCACACTGGCAAAATACCCTTGCTAGATCTCCCTCTCCTTTTGATTAAGGAGTGCGGACATTACGGAAGGGAGTCATCAATAACCCATCTTCCCCTCAATTTCCCCTGCTGATTTACTTCATGCTTCATTAAATAAACCTGCCATTTCTGCTGGATGAGAGCGCTATTTATCAAAGCACAAGTGGATGCATGCTAATGTGGATGAAGTAAATGATTCCAGAACACACACGTTAATTTAAAACATCAGCTCTGCCTCTTCACTGCTTTGGAACGTAATATTAACATGACACAGTCCTCTCATCCAAAATTACACTTTAACCCCTCTACTTTTGATGCCGTGTTCCAGACGCTTCCATAACATCTGTGTCAAGTCAGATGGACCAGATGTTACTTAAGACGGTCTAACACAGATCTTGCTGTGTGGCAGATGAGACTGTAAAGCTCTGACACAGCTTCTCCAGACTGCCGCTACTCTCAAGAGACTTGAGATGTTTCGTATGCATTCCCACCTCTTGAACTTCTCCAGCACTACAGGTAAGAGTCAGAAGTGGAGAGGAGTGCTGCTGCCAAGCTGTGACAAGTGCATTAGAATCCATCATGAGGGAAGAACAGACTCAACATAAACACCTCGGCCCCCCCAATAAAAACCCCTACAATATAAACCCCTACAATATTACCCTCTCCCGTCAAAGCCCTCCCCACCTTCACCCAAGATCCTGCAAATTTCATGGCAGTAGGGAAGGTTAAAATGAAGAGGAAATATAATGTGGTTAGTCTGAATCCTAATTATCACAGCAGTGCCTTCCTGGCAAAAGCTACTGAGGAACAACTACCAAGGAATACAATTCGTATCAGACCACTATGCTTAGAACTGTACGATGCTGCCATGCACGACCAAAGGCTCAGCTGTAAGACACAGCGGTGTCCTATCAGATTGCCTTTCAGCTTGAGGAGAACCATCCCACTGACTACAGATTGCACTCATGCCAGCAATGCAATCAGCATGGAAATTCATCGAGAACCACAAATGCAAAAAGGTTTAAGTTCTTATCCTTTCAGCTTGGACAATATGAAGACCTACCCTACTTTCCAGTAAACAAATTCCTCACAGTAGGCATTTATTTAACACTATCTCACTGTACTGCACACAAATTTAAAGTGGTCCAATGATTTTGAGTAATAACACAGCATGGAAGTCACCCCAATACTAAAACCTCACCAAGCAACTGTACATTTTCACGTTTTAGTCAGCTATACTACCATCTAAGAGCTAGTCCTCAAGCATCTCGTGCAAATGTAGAAAACCATTAAGCCCATACTAGAAGTTGGAGGATACCACTAGTGACAGTAGAATAGAAACACAAAAGAGCTTACCAAAAGAAAAGCCATGTAGTAAAAGGTTCAAGAGAAATGACATACAGCCAAGTGTGCTCAGTCAAAACACATCTCCAAGGGAAAGGGAATCAGGAAGGGTTGAAATGGTGAAGACGACATTACTTTGAGTGCACAGCTGAAGAAAAGACAAGTTTCCTTTTTTGTAACTTCCCAACTCCCAAATTCCCTTTAAATTTGTCTTACTCTGAAGAACAACTTTGGCTTAGTTTCAGAACATCTAAAAGCTGTAAAGGCATAATTTTTTGTGTCCTCTTCAAGTCCAACATACACTGCAATATTGCAATCTGCTTAATTTGTAAATAAAACTGTCCTAGTGAAGTTTAGCTTTCATTCTCCAAATCAGTCCTTTAAAGTCATGGTTGTTTGGGTCAACACACCTACGTTTGAGCACGACAAGCAAGAAGTTGCTCTGAACTTTTCATAAGCCGGTTCCCAGGATCCGACTTTGCAGTCACATAGCCTGACTCTTTTCCAGAAAGCCAAAGAGTTCACTGTTTTGATGTGCTTGGACACCTGACGCTGTTTCCTGTTCCCCCCTGTGCTGGGACTCCCATGCTGTCATTTGCTTTCTCCCTCCAAGAGAACAGTTTGCAATACATACCCCTGACTTTTGCTCCGTATTTCCAAGCACATCAAACTAAGGAATGAGAACCTCAAGGGGAAAAGTGTTCCCACTGCTAACAGCATGTTGTTCCTCCTGTAGTACACAGACGGATACAAACAGATAACTTTACTCCTATGTCATCCAAAATCTCCACCCCTTTCCAGAGCACGGTATCCAATCCCCTTCAAATCTTAATCCTTAGCCTTATTTCAATCTATAAATTACACCTCAGACTTTCTGCAGGACCATTTAGTTATGGGGATAGGAAATTATACCTGAAAGTGTCAAGTTTTTGCCAGACGTAGAGTCTGCTGACAAGAAATTAGCAATCTCAACACAGAGTGCTAAAACTGACCTGCATCATTTTAACCCAGAAGTAGGGTTCTGCATACCGGGTGCCCAACAGCAGTTGCCCGCAGGTAACTCCAACAGTTCAGCTTCTTGAAACAAACACCAGATGGGCTACTCCGCATAAGAAAGCCAGCCCAGCCGGAGCAGAGGGGCACGTACGCCATCTGGTACCCCAAGACTGCCGCCATGCAGAACCTCACACCCCAGAGGAAGCAGCCGTCTCTAAATCCCAGTAAGCAGGGTCTTCCCCAGCACGGGAAATTCAGTCTGTCTGTCAGACCTCCTTCATGATGCTCGCCGCCCCGCGCGGTGTGACGCTCCGCTACCGACCGCCGTGAGGTGACTTCCTCTTCCCAGGAAGTGTTCCAGCTCTCATAAACAGCCTGCTCCAGCCTGACATATCATTTCCTGAACAAGCCCTTGCAATTCCCTAGGGTCCTTATCTTAGTTAATGGGTAATTATTTTGATGGATAACAATGAATAATCACTTTCCCAGCTAAGAACTTCCTCTATTGACATTGTTTAACATTCCATTAAAGGTTAGTTGCCAAATGAACTCCTTTTTTGTCAAATATTTATAACTACGAGCTCATTCTTATATTTAAAGGAGTTGCTAATGCTTCAGGTTAAGTCTTTCACATAAGTTGTTGGTTTGTTTTTTTTTTTCACTACAGCTCTGTTATGATTGACCTAACATGCTCACTTGTCTACAATCTTGTTTTTATCCAAATCAACAAAGCCCAGAGGGCAAATGATTACGCTAGACAGAAAATCAGAAGTCACCTTTCATGCAGGTGTAATACTGACAGTACATATACCTCTTCACTTACACTGGCCACCAAATGTTGGCTTCTAACACACATGACTTCATGAATTACCTAATACAAGATTCGTTTGTGTAAACGCACAAGTGAAATGGGAACCTGAGAATTTAAAATAGCAGCTTGACTACACTGTACATAAACAGTACTTGCGCTACTGCAGAAAAAGCTGCTGTGACTTGTAACTCCAGGTTGTAGGGTTTTTTTCCACATTTTCAAGCTCCAATTCTCATGCACTTGTATTTTCAAAAATTTTAAATTCACTCAAAAGCCAAGAAGAAACCATCTACAGGAAACAAGAACCCACTTCAGGGCCAGTCCAGGAGTAACCTAATTATGCCTAAATTGCTGCTTGGGCACAATCAGTTTCTTCAAAGCAGTTTCACAGGTCACAAGATGCAAAAATCATATCAAAAACCACTCCAGCAGTTCAACATGTAACTGCCTTCTGCCTCTACAGTCATAACGCTGAGCGATGGTAACATCTTAAGGCAGTCCAGAAGAAAGGGTTAGAGCAATTCCATTTATAGTCACAGTATCTACACTGCTCCAATTCAGAGGAGTCTAAAGAGGAACTTCTAGTCCATAATCCTGGCACCCTCTTCCAGATGAGCAGGCCTTGTTCATATCTGCCCTGGGCGTGATAGGCCACCATTTCTCTTCCCTTTCTGTTGACCTTTCCTTCCCAGACAGAACCTTTTCCAACACTTTGGAAATTTTGCTCTGCATGTTTCACTAAGGGAGAAGAAATGGCTGGGTGCCTTGCCTTTATCAAAAAGTTTAACGTAAGCATTTTGGCCTCTCCAACCTCTCCCTTTTTTTTTTTGCTCTTTTTCAAATGACTAGTTCTAAAAATCAAGCTAGCAAAACAACATGGCCAACTTGAACAAATACAGGAAATACAGAAGTGAAGGCTCTCAAAGCTGCATTAGCTCACCCCCACCATACACGTTGTGTAATAAGTCCAAAAAAACAGCTAATAATCCAAAACGTGTGTGAGTAGTGTGGGTGTGTAACTGTTACTATAGTAATCTCATTTTCATTTCCTGACCATAGTTTAGCCAGCCCACACACTTGTCTAAGGGAAAACGTGCTCCTACCCAGTCTTGTGCCCCTATAAGAGAATCACGAAAGAAAACTGTCTTATCAGCTTTACAGAATCAAGTCCTTCAAACCTCATCTTCCTCTCTTCTTCCCCCCACCACACTGCTTCTACATGAGATCTTAAACTCCTTCAACCGGTTTTAAGAAAATTCTGAATTTCTGATCAAGCCTGTGAATCCATAGATACTCATTTTACAATTTCATTTGAAAAAGATGTAAAGGTGAAAAGCAATAAATTCACCAAGAACAACTGTTAGTTAAGGTACAGCAGTTTCAAAGACCCTGTATGTTCAAACGCTGTTTCTTCAAGCATAGTTAGAAATGGTTGCTTTCACACAAAAATAAAGATGATACATCCTTCTATTTTAAGATCAACTTTCCTAAGTTCTTCAAAGTCACATGCTTACTCAGACAACCCAGAAAGTTGTTGTGCAGGCACTAGCTAAGGTTGGCAATGTACATTTAAGGTCATTTGAGCCAACGCTTCAAGACAAAGGTCTCCAAAAAGAGAGTATCTTTTACAAGTTAAGTTCTAAGTGCTCTTTCCGCAAATACCTGTGACTGCAGATGATCCTCATGAGAACAGAGTCACTCTACATTCATCCCAAACTGTATACAGCAGAAATATGTATTTCACATAAATAACAACAGAGAAATTCTTAAGAGAATAGAGTTTGCTTTTCTAGATTACCACACACCAAGTGTTCATGTGCCAAACTGCAATACACTTAAGTAGGAAGTCTAGTCAAAAGCATTTCCAAACAATCAGTTTCCCATGGAGTTGAATTACTCAGTAAAAAAAACACCAACCTAAAAATCCCCTGATATGCAAAGATGACTAGTATTGCCCTGTGGCCAGTACGACAAGTGGATGGGGAGGAGCGGGACAGGATGAGACCACCAGGGTCCCAACCAAGTGACATTCGGTCATTTGTAGAGGTGGATGCCCTGGTGATTGGAGTTCAGCCTGACACACAAAACCAATACAGCCCATGATCCTCAGTAAGCACATCACCCCTGCTGTGGATGAACTCAGGTCAGCTAAGAGCATCAGAAAACAAGCAAGCATAATTTATCTGGAGATATTACAGGACAAAAAGGGTGTGGTGAGTTGGGAATGGTATCTCCTAAGATTTGGAGGAACTGAAGGAAAAAAAGGAAGGGAATAGAATCTAATATGTTTTAGGGGTAAAGACCGAGAAGGAGAAAGACACATGGTTCATCTTCACTCAAGCACTGAAGTTAACTGTGGTCTTTACTGACGCAAAATTATGTATTTGTAGAGGTTTATGTTCACGGAATTTTGCATTCCAAATGGGCATTAGGAGATACCACCCTAATCTCTTTGAATCTACCTCATAGTTCTAACCTATTTGATTCTCTGCCTCTAATTGAGTTCCAAAGAAATCCGTCATTTCTAGCCTTCTTCCCTTTTCTTCCCTTCCTTACTATGAAATCCTGACACTCAAATTAAAATCCTAGCAGAGCTTCCTGCCTTGCTGAGATTTCTCCCTTCAACCTTATATCACACAAATATCACACAGAAACTCCAAAAGAAGTTTTCAGAAGAACATAGACAGGAACGCAGTGACAAGACTACAAAACCAAGCACTTTGGAGCAGTAGCATTTACCTGGCAGACAGTTGCACTCAAAGGTGAAGTCACTCGTTTGATGACAAGTTCCTCCATTCATACAGGGCGATGGGGAACACGGTACATATACGCTCTCACAGCGATGCCCTGTATAGCTCGGTTTGCATTGGCATCGGTATGAACCAGGCAAATTGACACAGGTCCCACCATGTTGACAAAGGCCTGGTGTGGCACATTCATTCACATCTATCTCACACTTCTGGCCAGTGTAGCCAGGCAGACAGATGCAGGAGAACTTGTTTCCAGATACAGTACATGTACTTCCATTGGCACAAGGTTGAGATGTACAGGCATCAATCCACTGGCAATCCTTTCCTGTAGGATCAAGACAGGGCGCTCCATTAATAAAAAGTTATTTCTGTGGAAAATATTACTTCTTTCACGCTACCTCAAAATGACTGGTGTACTAAATTTTAAAATTATTACAGGAAAATTTATGCCTGTATTTTACAATATTACATTTGAAACAAAAATCAATTTGTGGTTACAGCATGAAGTCATTTTATTTACAGGGTAGCAGCAAGATACAGAACACTGTGATTTATAAACAATAACCCATGATCTGAAATCATACTACACACTGACAGTCACTCTTCTTCTATGTTCCCTTCAAGAATGAAGAGAGTGAGTTTCTGTGCTTCCCCTCAGGCATCCAATTATAGTTTTTCCCATAGAAAGATTTTGCCGGCCAAATTTACTTCATTTTTTTCTAGAAGGTAAACTCTGAATTCAAAGTGTAACAGCCACTCCAGACTAGCTTCTGCACTCAGTTTTCCCATGTGGACAATGCCACAAGATCTAAATGTCTTTCTGCTTACGTGTAAAGGGTAGGGAGCTTGATTCCCTACCCTCCTTTGCTTTTTTTGGTCATGAAGTCATTTAGACTTCTTCTCATTTCCTGTGCTGGAGCTAGCAAACATGAGAGCATATTCCAACTGCCTCAGAACATTCCAGGATAAAAAAATTCACAAAGGAGGGAGTCTGGAGGTACAGACGCAGAACCCTACCTGTGTAACCTGGAGGACAGACACACTCATACGTTTCCTGGCTGTGGGGATGACAAGTTCCTCCGTTCAGGCAGGGCTGGGACACATAGCAGAGGTGCGATTCAGAATATTGACAATCCTCTCCTGTGAATCCTGGAGCACATTTGCAGGTAGCCTTTCCTATCAGGGACGTAGTTTCACAAGTTCCCCCGTTCTTACAGGTATTGCTTTCGCAGGGGTTTCTGTACTGACAGTAGTCTCCAAGAAAGCCTTCTCGACACCTGCAACAGAGAAGAAATTACTTGCGGCACATTAACCCAAAGTCTTGCTGCCCTGGGAAGATACCAGGAACGAAGTCCCATGACCACCGAAAGCCTTGGAATTTGCCATAATTAATAGTAACACTAACAGATCTAAATGTTAACGTCATAAATGTAACAGGGCCTTCCTCTGGGATTGTCCCAAATGAGACCACTGAAAACTTAAGTTCAAATTGTGAAATCGCTCATTCAAAATAAATAAATAAATACTGCATACGATCAGAGTCACATCAAATGCAGGAACCTATTCTTGCACTTCCCTTCAAAACTTCAGTAAAAGCCTAAGTGTTAAAGAACTGTCAAGTAACAATTAATTCCTCGCACCTACACCCATTTTAATAAGCATCCTTTTTTAGGAGAAAAATCAAGCAGTTTCAGTAACAGGTGTTACCACCAGGTATTATCCATCTTCCAAAATATTTCTAAACCCTGTACAAATGCAGTGTTTGAGGGCCTGAAGATCTGTAGCAGATCTTTTTCCACAACGCTCCCGTGAGACAGGAATACACTGTTATCTGCATGTTGATAAGTGCATCTGGGACTGCGACACACTGAAGTCTGCACTCAGCTAGCAAGGCAAGCACTGAAGTCAGGTCTCCCACGCCCCTGGCTGGCACCCTAACGACAAGGTCATTGTTCCTCTGTCTCCCACAGAAAAACAAGCACACACACACTATCTACAACTAGGGTAATATTTTATACAAAGATCTGTGATTGCAGAATAATTGCAGTTATTTTTCTTTAACCTAAACTTATGTCAATACAGTCTGACTGCACTTGTCAGCTGTAATCCATCTTTTAACTGGCCTTTGTACTACAAATTTTCCATTTAACTTCCAGCGATACAGGACCCAGGCAAGCATGCCTGCAAACCCCACCTTTGTGTCACCCACAGTTCTATTTGCTTCTTTCAGGTAGTAGAAAGCTGCAAGATTATATGCTGGATAAAAATAACACCTAACATACAGAACAGGGCTGTCCACTTGCAGTTTCTTCCTATAGTGCACAGCTGCACGCTTTAACTGGTAAGTAACCCAAGATACACCCAGCCTGAGAAAACATATATTTCACTGCAAAAAATTTCAGAGGTGAACATTACATACACTTTGCTCCAGAACAGGGTAAGTGCAATTGTTAAATCAATGAGTTATTCAAATCCAAAAGGAGGAGATTCCAACTGCAAGAAACACAGTCTCTCATTAGCCCCCAAAAAACCAAAAGAACAATCACGACAAAACAAAGCCATCTAACCGGACAGGCCTTAAAATTCAGTTTAAAAATGAAAGAAAGGTCACGAAGCTGTGTTTTTAACAGAATACTACAGGGATGTGCCTTTGTTCCTATTCTATTCAACACTTCTATCAATGAGTAACAACAGAAAACATCAATGCTGGTCAAACATGTAGGTAAGAGAGAAGACAAGTTCTTGACAGAGAGTAGTAACAAACTGCTTATCAAGGCCGTCAGCACGTAAAGTGCACTTTAAGCACTCAGAAGTCATACATCTAGAAACAAAACATATAAAGCATGCTCCCCAAAACAGGAGACTGATCTGGGAAAGACAGACTTGCTCTGGGGGTTCCTAACAGTCAGCTGAACAGGAATTCCTCCTGTGACAGTTTGGCCAGGAATACTTTAGATGTACAAAGAGCAAATATCAAGCAGGAGTAAATGAGATTATGCTACACCTGATACTTGCACGGCACAACCGTTACATCAGTTCTGGTGTCTGTTCTTCAAGAAGGAAGAACTGAAATGAATTCAAAGAAGCCAACAGTAATGATGAATAGAAAACTCTTGACACAATGAAAAGCTCAGGTGGCTCAGTCTATTTATCAAAGGGAAAAGGGAAGGAGACAGTTAATCAAAAGCTCCAAGTACCCACAAAGAAACTCAGATTTAACAATAATCCCCAATCTAGAAGGCACAGGAATAACAGAACTGAGCAGTTAAAAGTTCAAGCCAGGTAAATTCAAATTAGAGACGGGGTAATATCTTTAACTTCAGTCACAGACTTAGACGCAGTCTCTCAGGAGCAGAGAGAAGCAACTGGAACAATGCATTTAAGGTTGCAGTGGAATTTCTCCGTCACTCGTGCTTGTTTAAAAGAGCCCGAGGACTGGCCGTTTCAGAAGGAGTACGCACGCTAGTTCAAACACAGCTATTCAGAGAGGTTATTGTCCCAGTTACGCAAGGGGTCATTACTAGATGACCACAACTGTTTTTTCTCATGTTAAAATTTATTAGCTAGCTTTAGCCATATGTCTAAAGCAGGAAAGTCATATAATAGACGTGCATAATCATAATTTATCATTCCCCACACCCAAATTAGGCTCCTTTCACCATACCTTAATACTTTTAACTTCGTGCCCAAGAACAGACATGAAAGAAGAGTTTTTGCGGGGCAAGGCAGGATTAACAAAGTTACAGAAAGCAAAGCCTGAGACAATACCATTTGGAGAATATCCTCTGCCTCTCGAGCCACCCTCAGTATAACAGCTGAAGGCTGTCAGTCAGCGTGACCTGCCGCCACATCACATGAGGGGCAATCTTCGGGTATTCTGGGCCTAAACCACGGCAGTTTTACAGGCTTCCCAAATCCCTCCTCAATACGGGTTAGAAATCGGTCCAAACGCCCGTGGGCTACAGTACGGTTTTGTAGGAGCTCGATCACATAGAAATCTGGCACCCAGCAAAGACGGCCGTGCCAGAAGCCGGAGGACTGCTCGACTCCCACGGCATTCAGGCCTGCACGCGGTGCACTGGCCAGCTCTGCTCAGAGACCGCCTGCAGAACTACACTGAAATCACGTTTCTGGACACCCATGTGCAGCTGATGAATGTGTAAAGTCAAATTGAACTTCAGTCCCAGAAGGCTTACAAGAGTTCGTTATAGGGATTTCTTCTGGTTTCACCACCGCCGGTGATGGGGGGTGGTTTGGGCAGCTCAGCCATCTTCAGTGTCAGCAGTACACCAAGCCCCTCAGAGTAGCAGCAGCAGGCACGGGCCACACGCTTTAGTTCTCTTTATCGTGAAAGAAAGAGCAACAAAACACTACTTCACCGAACCCTACCTAGGGTATCTCATCAGGCAAACAGGAGGTCCTCCAACACCACCCACCACTCCAACAAATACAAAATCAACCAAAACACACCTAAAAGATAGGTCCTAAAGTGCCTTTTCACTGAAAGACTGTAAAACAAACTAGAAAGTCTAAAGTAACATCTCATGTTTTAACCACAAGCAAGTAAACCACCAAAACACACCTTTTCTCCCACCCCCCCAACACTCAGGGACACTGGAAGGTGCATCTAACTGTTGCCCCTAGGTAACAGGGAAGAGGGAGCCTAAACACAAATTAAGAGTAGTGCTGGTATGATTTAAAAGGAAAGCCAAGACCTGTGCTCTGAGGCGACACTCACAAGCATCACCCACAAACGGCTCAGCATTTTGTACACAAATGTTCTGGTACAAAGTTGAAGAGCGCTCCAAGACCAGGCTTGTTCTGGTATCTTCTGAGGATAATCAGAAAAACATGAGGGTGCACTCCAGCAGGGAACAGCAAAAGCTCTTTTAACTTCAAGTTCTTTACATTTGGAAAGACAAAGCCTTACAGAATATGCCAGAGGGAACGTGCCTGCCTGTGGAAAGATGGTAGGTCAGGTATACAGAGCCCCTGCACCCACCATTTTGTTCTCCTGCTGGAGAAGTGCTTGGTCACACAGTTATGCAATTTTCCCCTCCAGCAATTTCAGTGCAATCCTTTTTGAATGTTAAAGAACAAAAAACCTACAGTCCAAATTTTCAACCATGTCTCCCGTCATCAACATTTCTAGGCACAAATACTAGTAATTTAGTTCTAAATGTCGATGTAGACAAAACTGCAAATATTTGCCCCTGATTCATGTTGGGCACCGCATTGTTTCTCTAAAAATAGAGGCAAACACTGAAAAAGAGGGGTCGAAGTCCAGACTTCTTTAAAGGATATGATTATCCTCAACAGCAACTCCAGCTTCCCACCACCCCTGCTCTGCTCTCATCCCAACCTACTCTTTCAAGTTCTCTTGGGGGGGAGAAGCCACTTGTCTACAGAGCAGCTTAAAATTGTAGCAGCTTGTGTCAGCTCCAAATGACATGCTCAGAACAGGAAACCAAATCTTTCCCAAATAAAAGCCACTGTTTCTCCACAGTTTTCCATCTAACACTCAGAAACAGAAACAGGAAGATGAAGTTTGTTCTGGCACTTTCTGGAAGCACATGAGGTCTCTCAACCTACTTCAACAGGAATTTAATCTTTTAAGAACAAATTTCACATACAACTTAATTCAAATCATGATTTCTGAAAGCTAGAGAGTTTGAAATGGGAAAATGTCCTGTGGGCTGCATCAGCTATGCAGCTGCTTCTAATTAAAGCTTCTCCTTTACTCTCTCTGGGCTACTTTCCAGCACAAATACTTTAGTCAGAGCTCAGCCCATTTTTTTTTTTTCTCCCCCCCTCCTCCTTTTCAGCTCCAGCCTGCATTTGCCTTAGCTCAGGCTCTCATGGAGCTAAACAAGGGGCGTAAAAACAAAACGAAGGTATTTATCCATATCTGAAGTATCCACAAATCCACAGAGCTGCATTCACTCTAACAACCTAATGCTATAAATTGAAAGTAGAAGACTCAAAAGCTGCATTTTTGGCTCTTCTGCCACAAAACTACATTCAAGTTACCCCCCAATGCTTAATTCTCCCTTGCTTTCAAAAGACTTCTGGAAAGTATGTCTGGTCTGTTGGAAAAACCTCCTCATCTGCCGTACTATATTTACTTGGGCACATTCATAGGACAGTCTTTTCAAATGCACCTTATAGACTGTTTTAACCAGTCTTCCAGATGTTTGATTTTCATGGGAGTTTCCTATTCAGGCCCAGTGATATCATCTGGAGATGCACTGAAGGAAGCAGATGGTTTTAATTTAAAACGCGAAGGGAAGAATTTCCTAGTAGTCTTCCCTCTCCCCCTTCTCAGCCCAACACTCCCTTCACTTTGATTGGAAGATGCTTCAACAGAGAGGGGAGGGAAAAAAAAAAATGCAGTCTGATGACTAATGTGAGAAGGGTCTCAGCTATTTTGCTACAGATTTTAACCAGACTTCCCTCTGGCTCCCAGGTTCTGACTCCCACACCTACACCTCCTCTCAGGAGGGAGAACAGGATTCTCTGGTTAGCTTTACAAACGCTCCTTCCCATGTCTCAAGGCTCCCATTTATGCGTCATACTTTGCATGCAAACTATAGGATGGGACGGCCTCTCTGTTGTGCGTTTAAAGCAGTACACAGCTATTGTTTCTAGTCCACAGAAAGTGCTGCTCCAGCGTACTGCTCCATGGTACACCAAGGAGTAACAGCAACCGAAGTCTGAGCGGGCAAGGTTTAGCTCTGCTTTTTCTGACCATCCGAGCTCTGAAGAGCTTTTGGTCTGCACAAGTAAATTACAATGGAAAGTTTTGACCAAGTGACTCAAATCACCACTCTCTTCCCAGATTTGAAGCTAAAAGTGTGTGCACTCTCCCCTTTTTCCTCTGCCCTGGCCTCAAGAGTCTCCCTTAACTTCTGGAAGGAGACAGAAGGAAAAAGGAAAGGGCAGTCCATTCTCAGAAAGGGACAACATTTCAACTTCTGCATTTAGCCTCTTCTGGAAAACTCTGAGACCCCATCCTGCTACAAGGTCTCCTACGGGTATTCCCCATTCACTGGTCTAGGAGTGATTAGTCTCTCGAGATAGATCCAAAGAAGGCATCTGCTGCAGTCTCGGAAGCAGTTCTGCAGACTAGGATCTTGCTTTCAGCCCCAGCAGTCCTCTTAAATCCAAGCTAAAATTCATCTATGAAGATCCAGCTGGAAAGAAAGGTAGGTCAAAAACCTGGCAAGGGGGTTGGAGTTACTGGGGGTTAGCTTTGGGATAGAAGCCCCTCGCTGCCATGCTGTTGCTGCTTTGAGTTTAGCATGCTTTGAGGTCCTCCTGTTGCCACCCTGCAGATAAGAGGTAAAAACCATATCATGCCATGCGAAAGTGCGCACAAACTTCTGCACGCAATGAGGAAAAACACTGCTTGCTGAAGAGGCACAGAAGCACACAAAGCTGCACAAACCCCGACGGCTTCGGGCGTGAAAGGATGTGCTGAAGGACAGTGTCCTTTTGGCATCAGCCTACTTCAGCAGTCTCCCTCTTTGACTAAGCACAGCAAACAGGCCATGGTTGCCACTGTACTTTTTTTTTTTACCACCAGGACTGGACAAAAGACAGCATTAAAGCAGTACTTTGGTTCATACAGAGGTACCAATATCCCTTCTGGACATACAATACACAACAGTCCTAAGGTCAAAAATCCAATCTTAAAAGCCTACAAAGCACGAGAAGTAGCAAGGTCCGCTTTCCTCCCTAAACCGTGGAGCACCCCTACCCCAACTCCCTTCCTTCTCACTTCTGCTTCTCTCCCTGGCACAGTCTTGCTTCTGCTGCCCGTCACTGGGGCACAGGGGAGGGAAGCTGGGACAGGCCACAGCTGCCAAACATGGGGAAAACAGCTAGGATACTCATTGCTTCACGGTCCTGCCACACTCCAGGCACCGAGGGACTGCCCAGTCCTGCATCCACCTGCAGCAGAGGAGACTTTCACGCTCAGAAAACAGCGGGCAGCGTTGCCAAAAATCTTTGCTTTGCTTGTCCTTGAAACAGCTCCCTGCGCCCACCCATTCTCAGCCTGCCTGCAACTGCAGAAACACTCCAAGTTAGCGGTACCATCCGCCAGACTCTTCCTACTACTTTCCCAGTCATCTAGCAGCAGGGAGATGAGAAAGGGGTTTCCTGCAATGTTCACAATTAACATTAAGCAACTGTGATCCTGCTTCTCTGCTGGATATGAGAGTATGCAAGAAGGCTCCTTCATGCTTAACACCTCAATGTGCAAAAGGCTGCCTGGAGATGCTTTTGGGGGCAGGGGGGGGAACCCCACAGCAACAAAAAAAACCCACCAGAGTGCAATGCAAAGCCAAACCCCAAACTGAAACTGCCTTTCGTCAAAGCACGACCCAGAAAGTTTGGAATGACAGGTCCCCTTCGTGCTGCTGCTGCAGACAGGGCCATATTGCTTGCAATAAGGTCCGCACCCTCGCCACACTAGTCACTGAATGGATGTAGAAAGATCTCTCCAACAAAAACTCTGACCTTGGGAGACGCAAACACAGGAATGCGTAATTTTCTAAATATAAAATCAAGGTCAAAGAAGGTCAGCAATTCTATCAAACAGTGCCACAAAATGACAGCCATGGGCCAGCAGCGTCACCAAGGGAACGGAGCTACTTAAAGGGCGCTCGCAAGAGCAATCTGATAAAGATCCAACTCCGATTTCCTTAGAAGGGTCACAATCGCTGTTCCCACAACAGAAGCCAGATGCACCAGAATAAAGGCTCCTTAGCAGAAAACGAGCTTTCTTTTTTAATGGAGTAGACGCTACAGGATTTTCTGACAAAGAAATCTGTTTCAGCACTAGGCTGTCACTTGCTGCTTTGCCAAATATCTAGACTAGATGTTTTGCTTATCAGTGCTTAGGTTAACCATACGTGATGAATAAGACATGAGTATCTCTGATGCAGGTTCTCCCTCAACTGTTCGCTTGTTTCTTACAGACAAGAAGATTAACTAGATGGACTGAGCACACACACTAGAACAAACAACTTGGCCAAGAGGAGGTGCAGAAAGAGGAAGAGAGCCCGTTATAACAACTTATTGCCCAGCAGAGGAAGTACTGCAGAAAACTTGAAAAAAAGTGGAAGGGGTGGAGATTCAGTTAATCAGTGAGTGATCCTGCAGAGCTAGAAGCCAAGCCACTTGCTTCAGTAATAAGTTCAGTTTCCTGAACAAAACATTTCTACTCTTACAGCCATCAAAAATTCAGAAAGCCATTGAGGTTACTACACCAGGTAGAAAGTTCCCCTATTCAGAGTTCCTCATTGTGCAGGAAAGGAAAAAAAAAAAAGTTAAAACCAAAACAGGATGCTAAGAATCAGCCTGCTGAAGGTAGAGTCTCCACAATCGAGGGTTTTTTGCTATTTTTTCCTTCCTTTCTGCAAAAAAAGAGTTCTTGACCCAGAATGAGAAAACAGACACATAGTAATCTTGGTATACAGGCCTTTATTAGCCTTCCTAATTACTCTGGCACCTGCAAAGGGACCAAGCTGCTACTTGAAGGAGGGGTTGGCTTAAGACCTGCAAGAAGACTTTGCACAAAAAGGAAGAAGGCAACATTAGAATTATAAATAACTGTGTGCTAAAAAAAAAATGTAAGAGTAGTCAAAGCTGCCACTGTGATAAGGCAAATGTGTCAAGATCTGGACTGCACTATAAATACTGAACGGAAGTTAATCAGATGAACCAACTAAACAATTTTTTTTTTACTGCCTAAGACACGGTTAAGAGGAACATGCAAGTTGGAGAAAACGTCCTTAGGGAGGTATAAGCAGCACCAACATCAATACCAGTCTTGTTTACTGCCTTCATTGTGACCCACATACTTTGGCTCCAGACTAACATGCTTAAGTACATGGTCAGAAAGACTTATTAACATCACACAATTTCTTTTTTCAGTCTTAAAACACAGGAGAAAAGCAGGAAAAGTTTCAGCTTTCTTTTCAGAATGGCAGTTCGTTTCCGTTGACGGCAATGTAGAGCCATGGAAATGAAAGGACTAGGAGGCAGTAACAGTCAAAAATTTGACAAAAACAACAGGGAATAACTACGTATTTGCCTTTCTGCACACCAGGTATTGATTTGAAACCGAGAAGAACCTCAAATTAGATTACGATTTCCTCTTTGCGTGCCACAGGTGCAATTTAAGTATATCGAGTTTTATGTACCACATTAACAGAAAGAACTGAAGATTGTGGCTAGGGAAGATGGACGTGTAGAAAAGAGTGAAGAGCGGAGCTGTGGGTTAGCCAAGCTAAATCAACAAGACAAAATTCACTAATATTTAAAGATTGTCAGCATCAAGAAGAGAGGGATTTAGCATGCTAGAAACACGGCCCAACTTGCACTGATGAAGTAAACAAGATTTAGAAAATAATCCGTTTACTGCAGACATAGTAAATTAACTCTGCCAAACAAGGAGGATTTATCTTTTTTGCAAAATATCACTTCATTTTTTAAAAAGTCTAAATACTGCAGTTTGAAAGGCAAACTGCACTTAAATGGACATGATATCATTCTCCAGACACCACACACTCCATCAAAGCTCCTGCTGATCAGCTTTCTACGCAGCAGCAAAGTGAAGGCACCATTGAAGATGGGTGCCGACATTTACCAAAATCAATTACGCAACAAAGACAAATGTGGGTGTTTGTTTGGGGTTTTTTATTAGTTTGTTTTTCCAGTTCCCACCTATTACTTGCTCTCCAGCATGTGGAAGGGAACTGGCATGCTTCAGAGTGCAGAGTAGTTCTGAAAAACCTCATAAAAATATTCAAATTGGGGCTGAAGCTCTACCAAGTAAGGCAAGCTATAAAATGGAGAGCAGGTTCCAATTTAACTTGTGGATCTGGAAGCAAGGTACAGAGTTTACCTCTATGATCGCTTTGGCCTCGCTTCCTAACCTAATGCAAAGAAACCAAACTGACAAGATCCAAACCCAAAAATCTGAACAAGATTTCCCGATTTCTTACGTTACAAAAAGCTAGCACATAAGAACTAATGCATTATCAAGAAACCCCAACCGTGCTAAAACCATTACGCTGAACGCGCCCAATAAGAAAATCTTAACAATTCATATTTCCTTTCTGGCTAGGACCCTGAATGAAAGAAGATTGGTAATTAAATTGATTACAAATGAAACCAACTTACTTGCAATATCCTGTACCATTTTGAAATGGAATGCACGTTCCCTCATTAACACATGGCTTGGAATCATCCATACACTGCAAAGCTGAAAGAAAAGAAAACGACAGTTAAATCAGTAGCCGTACATGTCAAGTCAAAGCTTCATTAGCATATTTCGGAGAATGAAAATCTTACAGTAGAAACCTTCATATGACTGGAACAAAACCAGAGACACTATCACATACTTTAGTTTAATCTCTGGCAGCATCAAAAGAGCCAGACTGAAAGAAGAATCAAATACAGATTTGCTCATCAGGCAACTAAACGTTTCCAGAATTTCTTCTAGGTAGATTTTCAAAGTAAAGCATGCAGTAATTTCAGCAAGCTAGAAAGACATTCATGTCAACACTTGCGTATTTTGGGTTAAGTGTCACCAGTTACTACTTTCTGATCAAAATTCCGGACTGAAATTCTCTGAAATAAGCAGCAACTATTCCTAAGCCTTCTTTCACAACATTTTGTCTCAAATTCTTTCCTCCTCTTCTACTCTCTCTAGGGGCACTTGGCACTGAAACAGGGGCATCTGTCCCTCATCTGCTGTACATTTCTAGTAATCCAGAATTTGCTGCAACATCATTACTGTTGTGGCACTCTGATTTCAGTCAGGATTATGTTTGGCAGTAAATGAAAACCTCAGAGATGTTCAAGTTTTTCAGCAAAGAGTGTGGTATTTCTAAGGAGGAGATACTCTGTAGCTCAAACCTGACCTTTTCAGTATTACGTTTTTAAAAAGGCATTAGGTATAATACAGTTCAGGGCTGGTCAATTTTTATCCAAGTCTACTGGAAGCTCTAGTGAGGCTTGTTCTGATGGAACCAACACATCAGCTCCAGCTCTGGCAAGGGCTTGTCTCTTCACGGGGACCCGAAGCAGCACGCCGGGGCTGTTTCTGAAGTGACCAGAAGGGTGAGAGCTACAGAAACCTTGCAGAAGCAGAGGGCACTCTAGAACCACAAAAATTTCGCAGGTCCACCTACACCACAGCCTGCCATTTGAATAGCACCAAACTGGTGGATAAAGCTCTCGGAACCAGAAGATCCGGGTCCTATCCTAAACTCGCCCACACATCGAGAAGTCACAAGCTCTTCCCAGCCTCCAGTTCTGTCTCCTGGCACCCAAACACACACACATCCCTGCCTTTACGTACCCTACTTCAACAACCTTAAGGCATTTAGGAAAGCATTTAACCAATCTTAAAGGCACCCAGAGGCATCAATAAGATCCAACCACCTAAACTGCCTGCTTGTGTACCAGCCGCTATAAGGCAAATTGCCTTTTTTTTTTTTTTAAGGATGGTTTTCCTTTCCTCAAGCGACATTAAATTTTCAATACAAATTCAGCAAGGGGCATCAGGGAACACTGGTCCAAACGACCACCAAAATTTATATGCTGGCAACTAAGGAACAGGGCTCACGAACAGAAGAGTTAATGTATCAGCCCCACTAAGATCTCCCTGCAGCCAGCCCAAATTCAGTCCAGCAATTAGACAACTTGGAACAGACTCCAGTTACTGCTATCCAGGGCTTGAAGTGTTATTTCTCAATAACCCTGGAGCACGTAACCAGGTCACATGCACTACGAGGTACCATAGGAGGGTTCCACACTTGCAATCCTTACAGAGGATACAGTTTAACTAACCCCAGTTGCCCAGGAAAGCTATCAATATTTCCCACAATACAAGTATGCCTGTTTCTGTTAACTTGACTTCTGAAAGAGGGGCACTTGGACGGCGCTGCTTCTGCAGAGCTCTCGGGAAATGAACAAAATTCCACTCTGAGCCCCTTTCAGATAACCCCTGAGGTCAGGGTTACTAAGCGACAGAAATATTAACACGGATTTTGCATGGCATTCCCCCCCACAGCGGTCGGAAACACTTACACTGATTTGCACCTGTCTGACAATTTTTATCCCATTTAACGGCAACATCCATGAGGTTTCAACTCCAAGCTTCATCTGCTTCTGTCTAACACGACAGCAGCTTGTTCTCACAGCAAAAATTAGCTCCGGTTCGCATAGTTCAGTTACACTGTGCTCATGAGAAACTGCAAAAGGACCTGTGATGATTCCAACTTCTCTTACCACCTGTGCTACTCCAAGGAAACAGAGGAAGGTTAAAATGAGCCTTACCCCATTTCAGAGAACCAGGAGGGGAAGCAGACTCAGTATTCTCATCTCACTACCTTGGATTTTCACTCTTTTCACACCAATCAAGCCAGTGGAGCAAATACTCAGAGGATTATTTCTTTTGTGCCCATGCTTTCAAGCACAATTTTGTAATCTCTTCGAGTACCCGAATCCCCAGCGAGAACCGAGCAGCCAGTTGATTTTGTAACCCACGTAGTAAAAGCTTAACTAGCGCTTGGCCAAAACCACCTCCCAGCACAACTGCACGGAGGGGAACAAGAGGGGGTCACAGCAAGGATCCGAATCGGTGATTCCTGTTTAGCTTGCCAGGCCAAATACAGACACAGCAGAGAGGCTTTAGCAAAGTAATGATTAATTTTCTCCTGTTTTTTGACAAATTATTCCTGCCTTGAAAGGCTGTTTAGCAGGTCATTAAACTACTACTAGTCCTCAGAATTCTTTAACAGAGACATCATAGTGAAGGGGGCAATGCAGGCAGCTAAATATATATTTTGTATATAGTAATTTAGAAGTAAAACAAGAGTAAAAAGACTGTCTTGTACTTTTTCAGCCCAAGACTAAAATAGGCTGAATACACTGAAATGCAACTAAAGCTGAAATGAATGTAAGTGTAACCATATTCTATATTAAAATGAGTATTAAAAAGTAACATGACCACTTCTCTTTAAAAAAAGAAATCACAAGGGAAATTGAAGACTGCAGTTCTCACAGTAAAATTAGCATTTCTGTGCACAAGGCACTGTCTTCCTGTATTTCACGATATCTTTAACCATTTCACAATGCATGCAAAACCAAGGCATTGCAACATGGCTTACTTCAAAAGCTACTTTTCTGCTACTCTACCATGCTGTGCTCAGAAGTGGCAGGAACTTTACCTTCTACCTCAGCCAGCATAAAAAGTATGTTCTGCTATTATGTTAACTGGAATTACTTTGGTGTGTACAGCATGAGAGAAGACAGCCTTGGCTTGAAAAAGATAAAGCCACTTCTCTAGAAGCCAGGTATAGATAGCATCAGCGTGCTGTCAAGGCTTCGAGTCTAACAGGCTGCTTTTGAGAGTTTTCTTCTGTGTCTAAAAAAGAAAATCAGCAACGGTGAATTATTTGTTGGTTTTTCTGGACTTGCTAGAGCAAGTTGCCAAAACCACCAAGCCTACCAGAAGTTGGGTTAGCCCAGACCAAGCACAAGCAGCGATGCTTCAAGTCCCCGTGCTCTTGTTCAGTGAGCCGCCAGCCGGTCTTGCAGGGGAAATCCCATGGCTTTTTAACGGGTTGACATGCCTCATGATTTCTGTCACTCCTTTTGGGCATATTATGGGAACACTGGGAAGATACCCCACAATTATTGGAAGACTGGCTTCTTATGAAGCGGGCAAGTCACCGCTTTGTGAAAGTAGTAACCAATTTCTAGCATGCATCGTAGCCAACTTTGAAAGACTTCTCAGATGAGGGCTCTCAGTGCCTGCGAGATGAATGTTATTACCTATGCCACCCAGCCTAGAGTCCATACGAACCCTTGCACACACCTGCATTCAGACACAAATTCTAACCTGACATTTCAGTAGCCTACCAGGACTACTTTCCAAGGCCAGAGGGAAAAAACAGGTAGCTGCTGCTGTAAAATGAGCACAAGCAGAAAGCGTTACTCGCAGAAACACTACTGAAAGTGCTACAATCGTCGATCTCTGAATCCACCAAAGCTCACACTTAACTGGAATACAATTCCACCCAAGTTTAATGTTTTTGGCTAAAGAGACAGTAAAAGTAAATTGCAGAGGAAAAGAAAAGTTGTGTTTCTGCCTCATTGTTCTTTAGGATGCCAAGGTGATCTGGAAGTTGTGAGTTGGTTTCTACGCTTCATCTGCCCACTATAAATTCAGATACTTTCTAGGCTAGAAAATTCAAAGAAATGGTGAAGGATTAAGATCAGAAGCTGTAAGTGGCAGAGTTCAGCTTTTAAGAGAGAAGACTGCTATAGGGAAACAGAGCACAACCCGAGAAAATCTGAAAGGGCTTTGTTATAAACACCGAAAGGAAAGTAATGCCAATAACTCCTCACCCACAAATTCAGAAAAAGTCAAGCAGAAATAAAAATGCAAAATACCAAAACAATTAATGGTGTGAGGAAGAGATGTTATAAAGCTGGTTTCCTGTAGCTTTGTGGTTGATTATCCTGCATCTAACAAGGTGCAGGCTTTGACCAAAGTTTTTACTTTAAGTAAGGGGAGAGCGATATTCTGGCAGAGAACACAGCTGGGCTGCTCGTACAGCTTTCCCCTTGGGAGGACACTACATGGGTCTCCCTCCCCTCTTTCCGTCCATAGATTTTCCTTTAAGTTCATAGAAACTCAGTATCTTTTAAGAACCTAGATCTCTGTCATACTTGGTTGAAACTTGTCCATAGGTTCAAAAGCTGTCATGGGAGAGGGTGGAAAACAGCGTGAACACAGAAGAAAAGTCAGGCTAAAAGTACATTAGAGACTAGAAAGAAAACTAAAGGACAAAAGAGGTTTCAATAACCTTTATTTAGTCAGTGGATTTTCTGCCTCGATTGGCATTCATGAGAAACAGCCACATATATATATATATACACATAT
>NW_009598574.1:30115-34806 GCF_000690535.1 Cariama cristata | reverse complement strand
GCCCTTCTTGTAGATGGGTGTCACATAAGCATTTAAAAGATTTGTCAAATAGGGATAATTAGTTGAAGTAGAACTAAATCAACATTCTTTTCTAATGTTTTCCAAATTTTCATTTGAATCACATTTTTTCTAACTCACATTTTACAAATTATTTTTAGACTGTGTTAACTCTTGCAGTCTGCTAGCAATAAGAGTTAGAATCTAATGTCTTTATTTGCACTCAATAGTATCTTTTCTGTGTTGTTTAATTTATATATTTGAGATGAAAAATAAAAAGTCTGGCTAGACTGGGAAAATTTTTGTATGGTTTAAGACTGCTGTGTATTTATCCAAATGTATTCTGTGGTTGACTTTCAAAAGAAGCCTATACAACCTTTGCAAAATTATATGTAATATAAACCTGTTGCATATAGAGTAAGAATATTTTTTTTTTTTGCTTTATTAGAAAAAAAATGAGAATGCTCCTAAGAGTGTAAATATTTGGCAACTGAACTACAGTAATTTAGTAGTATAGACTACTTCCATCTCATTTTTGTGATCTGTGTTCAGAAGGCATTTCAGGAGAGCATTGATAAATCTTGTTTAGAGATATGACTTCTTACAATGTTAATAGATCATGTAAAGTTATATATTTGAGGGTGAGAAGGGGAGTAAGCCTCAAATCTTTACTCCTGTAAGATGTCCTGTGTTTAGTATTATTTGTGTAAGAAAGGTTTCTGATCCTGTAAACCCTAATCCTGGATTTTAAAAAAGAGAATACAATCCCAGTAAATGAGAAAAACATTTTCATTCCACAATGAGATTATGACTTTAATTAGTAGTTTTAGAATTGACATTTGTAACATATCAAACTAGATTTCTGCATTAGACTGTATAAAGAAAATATTTTCATCACCTTTACATTTGCCTGCATGTCAGATATACTGTTTATTCTGCACTTGCCTGGAAAAAAACTTCAGAAAGTTGATATGGAGCCAAAATATGCATGGAGACAAGTAAATTGCCAATTGTAACATTTTTTGCCAGCAGCTTCCTTAGTCAAGCAAATCAAGTACCATTCTATCAGCACTAAAATCAGACAGCTTGAGTCTCTGCTGCCATTTTAAAACTTTCCCTAAGCAAAGACACTGTAGTGGAAAATCCCCAGCTCAGAGGTGGGGATCGAGAAAAAGTAATCATTTACCTGTCACCATGTATGCCTGTAACCAGCAACAGCTTTCCAGGTACTCCAGCACCCTATTACAGAATTCAAGTGTGGAAAAGGATCAGAAATGCATGAAATAGATTAGAAATGAGAATGGTTTTCATAAAAGCTCATAGCTACAGCACAACTACGTTGTAGCCCTCAACAAACAAGGGTTTTTTTAACAAGGGGGATGATGAGGTTGCTGTGCATTTACCTTTCTTTCCCTTCTGTGATGTAGTCTTTGGGTACTCAGAAACAGTTGATAGACAGAGAAAAAACTTTTGGACAAACATCACAGGGTAAGGTCAGGGCATGGCTGACCTCTGTGGTACCTTAATGTGACTATGCAGCCTAAATACTTAAGACTCGTATGTCCTATAGACCTCAGTCCCAATAGACTTCAGGTGTATTAGTCTCTGTGTTCTACTAAAATAAAGAAATTATTGAACAAAAGGGGATCCTTGAGGGAGAATTTTCATATCATCATGGTCTCTATTATTTCCAGAATTAAATCCCAGTCTGTATTTTTCTTTAGTGACATTTTGCCTGGGTTTATCCTCACTGTAGAGTTCATTGGAATCATAATGCAAGTGTTGTTCCAGCCTTAAATCCATTTACCTAGAGTGCCTCAGTAGGAGGACGGCTGTTTGTTGCTGAATGGAACTGTTTTATCTGTTTCTTAGCTGCAGCAGTCCATATGCCACTGTATTAACATCAATTATCAGGACTCAATTTTGCATTAATACATGAGCTCTAGACTGTGGGTGCTGTGTTCAAGTACCAATTGCTGTCCTCCCGCACAAGGCTTGGGCAGCTAGAAGGGGTTGTTAACCATACCCAGTAAATCCATCTGCAGTTGCAGCACACTTAAGGTAAAGCCATCACTGATTTTAGCTGGGTGTAGAGCACTGTACTGACATTTAAGTCAGCAGTTATAAACCAGCTGTTTCATTAACAGTTCAGCCACCACTATATCAGGAATGGGCCAAACCGAAGATGGAGATAACTTTGTCAGCTGTCTTTGTTCATTGATTTGCGCCCCAAAGTAGAGGAGTTAACATGAGAAGATAACCTCATTCTTCTAATTACCCTTAATAAGACAGACACAGTGACTGACATTTTCAAAATCTGGCCCCTGTTAGCTGCATGAATTTCCACACTTGATTGTTATCCTGAAGATGATATAAGAGCTAAAGAACTGCTGGAATTTACACTTGTGGTGTTTCAAGTTTTACATACACGTGGGTACAGTTAGGATAAAGCCATTGGAAAATCAGTGTCATGAAGTTGGTACTGAGCAGGTGCTTTCCAGATAAACCTGTCCCATTCTATGTCAAGCCAGAGCATTATGGAAAAAAAGGGAACTGTCAGTAAGCCTGACTTGGTAACAGAAGTTCTTACATTTGTAAGTGATTTATCATGACACCCCCTTAACAGCTTCCCAGCATCTCAGTCAATGTAGCTTTACGGATGGGCATGACTATTTTTAATTAGTTAATGGCAGAGTGCAAATAAATGAGCACAAGAGAGGCTTCACACCTTTTGCTTTCTTTTTTCTGATGTATGTTATGCAGTAGGTCCTATAATCAATCAGAGAAGCCTCTTATTTTGTAGCAAGCAAAAGTTTCCCAAGTTTCTCAGGCATAACCCACAGAGAGATCCTATATAAAAAGAAGCCATGCAGAAGTCACATAAAAAAAGAGAGGCTTTAGAAATGCTTTGTCAGTTTAACAGTACACAACAGAATGGCATACATATGAATTACCTGTGTCTCCTGGAACCCCTAGTGCTTTCTGTATTATTCACAAATAACAACTGTGTTGGTATGGGAAACATGTCTAAGGCAGGTTGAAGAATAATAGAACCATTGCACATGACAGGCTTGAATACATAAATTATAAAATTGTTACAGAATTAATCATAGATTTTTTTAATTGCTTTTAACTTTTAGTCACAACTGGGCACATTTCTACTGCTCTTGTATAGTTTAAGCAAATGTTAAAGCTTTGGTGCAGAAATTAGTAGGTGCCATAATAATTTTTATGGCCATTATACAGCAGGGCTGGCTATATTATTATAATCATACTGTAAGTATTATGATTCTGTGAAGCTAACAAAGACTGTGCACCCTTTCTTAATATGGAAGTTTGACTATGAAATGGTGTAAAAAAGGTACATCAGCAAAGATGGCATTTTAAGCTATATGTTGCTATTTTATGTGGATTGTGAATTATTTTATGTCTGCATCATACACATCCTCCCAGTTTATTTCTCCTTTTCAAAAACCTCCATGGAAACATTGTTTGTGACTGTAAATAGCAACTTAAGACTCTACTTACACTTAGTCCTGGCTCTTGCTGTCTTTCCTCTGGAGACGGATGAAGACTTCAGTGGTCAGAATGAAGTGCTGAAGCAGATATCATTTTTCTAAAGAAACTAAATGAGGAAAAAGTCTTCAAATATACTACATTGAGCAGTTTGCAAGATGCTAAGATTTCACATGGGAGTGTCAAACACACACAGCCTACCATGATGTAGGTACTGGGGTGATTGGTTGAAGGATCGGGAGCACAGGCAGTGTTTTCCTCTGTCCCTTCAGTAGTGGAGAAGAATACTGGAGAATACCGGAAGGAAGAGGAGAACCCATCTGATTAACGAGTGGCTCAGAGGCTGGTGCCATCAGTGGAATTTTGACTTTTTTGATCATGGGGCTGGTTAAACAGCACTAGGCCTGCTGATGACAGATGGAGTTCACCTGTCTCAAAGAGGGAAAAGGATTCTAGCCCATGAGTTGGTGGGGCTGATTGAGAGGGCTTTAAACTAGGTTCAGAGTGGGAAGGGGATAAAACCCAGAACACTGGAGATGAGCCTAGGGGCAGCAGGCCAGTCTTAGAGCGGAGATCAGTAGCCCAGCTGAAGTGCATCTACACCAATGCATGCAGCATGGGCAACAAACAGAAAGAGCTGGAAGGCATGGTGCAGCAGGAAAGCCACGACATAGTCACCATCACAGAAACATGGTGGGACGAGTCTCATGACTGGAGCGCTGTAAGCTCTTCAAAGGAGAGGTGGTGGGGTGGCTCTATATGTTAGGGAATATTTCAATTGTCTTGAACTCAATGATGGTGATGATAAGGTTGAGTGCTTATGGACAAAGATCAGGGGGGAAAGCCAGTAAGGCAGATACCCTGATGGGAGTCTGTTACAGACCACCCAACCAGGATGAAGAGGCAAATGAAGTGCTCTGCAAGTGGCTGGCAGAAGTCTCACAATCACTGGCCCTTGTTCTCATGGGGGACCTCAACTTACCAGATGTCTGCTGGAAATACAAAACAGCAGAAAGGAAACAGTCCAAGAGGTTCCTGGAGTGTGTGGAAGAGAACTTCCTCATGCAGCTGGTAAGTGAGCCTACCAGGGGAGGTGCCCTTCTAGACTTTCTCTTTACAAACAGAGAAGGACTGGTGGGAGATGTGGTGGTCGGAGGCCGCCTTGGGCATAGCGACCA